>NW_026019916.1:290215-529206 GCF_900185275.1 Solanum verrucosum | reverse complement strand
GAAAGTCAGAAAGACAGCGTCGGCAGGAGAAGGAGGCTAGGAGGGCATCGATTGCAGATGAAGAGTTGCGCCAGCAGAGGGTGCGTGAGAGAGCTGCAGGGGCATCGAGCTCTGCCCCGTTGCAGAGGATCAGCCTATTTGGGGGCGTTGCGGCACCACTGATGGTGCGGAGCGTTTGATGAGCGCACTACTGAGGTGCTAGGATGTTGAGGTGGGCCTACTGAGGGTGCCCCCTGATGTTCCAGAGGGCTCCGGGAAACCGGACCCCCTGCTTGTTGATGATTCGCCGGCGCTTTGCGCCACAGGTTTGCTTCACTCAAATCCATTCACTTTTACTGTCTATGTATGCATTGTGGACAATTGCATCTATTTTTGTTGGGGGTGGGGTAAATGGATCGTGAGTGATAGGGTGAAGTCTGAGTAACCCAACTCATGAATCCTCTCTTGGGGTTTTCTTGCCTGTGTTCTTTTCCCCAAGGACTGTTTAATTTTTGTTGAACCGGCATGTCTTAGGATTGTGTGTGTAGAAGCATGATACAGAATGAAGCATGATGGCTTAGAAAAATGATACCCGTCAGATTCTGGGTTGTATGCTAGAAGTAGGCTACGATTAGTTGATTGTGTTGGCTCTGAGTATGACATAGTAACAATCAACTTGATTGCATGATTAAACCTGAGACTTGAACTGGGTATCTGATAATCTGATAATGAAACTTGTGCCAAGAGTGGGTGAGAATCGTTGACTATTCAAACAGTTTTGTGCAAAACTAGAACTTGCCCGGTTAGTCCTGCTAAGACAATTCAATCTAGAGGATAGGAAGTGATCATAGGCCGTTGTTCTGAAAAATCCACAAATTGCCTAGAAGGATTCAACCAAATGAAATAACTGTTCCCTTTGATCCAACTTTAGCCTAAAAATAAACCATTTCTTTCTAAAACCCCGAACTCACTTTCCCATAATCTACTATGTTGGCCCCGGTCCCTCCTTGGACATGTGCACTTTGACTTAGGCCAAAAGCCTAAGTTGAGGGTGGCTAATGTAAAAAGTAAATTCAATCTTGGCCCTGACTGACATCGGGTATTGTGAACCTCACTAACGGAAAATCCATAAGTTGAGGGTGGCTATGAAAGAGGAAACGGAAAGAAAATGGGTATTAAAAAAAAAAAAAAAAAAAAAAAAAAAAAAAAAGGGGGATGTGACTTGTTAAAAGGGAAGGAACAAATGGAGCTACAAAGTCTAAAGTCACATCCGTGGTTGAAGAAATTCAAGGGAAAGAAGGTAAAGCAATAATATGACAAAAATAGGGCAAAAAGAGGTTAAAAGCCTAGTGTATGACAAGGAGGGCAGAAAGTCACTAAACAGTACCCAAATGTACCACACCTACCCTGAGCCTACGTTACAAGCCAATAAAGTCCTATAGTGATCTTGGAGTCTAGTTTGGAGAGTCCAAGCAGTGAAAATAAGGGCAAGCTTATGGCAGTAAGCACTAACTGTATTTGAAATTACTTCTGAGCGTGAGTGTTGAATAAATCCTTGTACCATGAATGAAATAAATTTTTATGCAAAAGAGGATTTCGTTGAAGTAAGGGCACTAGTTACATTGTTGGAAAGTTGGTACCTGGGTGACAGTGAGAAGGTGTCTGTTGTGTGTCAGTTGGTTGGTCTGTGTCATGATGTGATCCACATGAGTTGGCTTATCGAGTCTAAGAGAAGAATGTGCACCCGAACAATGAGGAGGTAGAGAGTCATGTGATTGCTTGAGTTAGAAATGCTTGCTTCTATACAAGTGTCGTTTAGAGTCTAGTGCGTCGCTTGAGGACAAACAACGAATTTAAGTTGAGGGTGTTGATATACCGTGAGTTTACGGTATTTCTAATACATTTCACTTACAAGTTGTGTGTGTCTAGGGCCTTTTTATATTGGTTTTTATGTGTTTTATCATGTTTTGCAGGAAAGGTGTTCAGGCGCGAAAGTTTAGAGACAGCTGAAGAAATGCAGAAAAGGGCATCCACGGAGGTCATCTACGGACCGTAGGTCCATTCACGGTCCGTAGGTGAGGACCGTAGATCAGCAGGAAAGTGTTGAGGACAAATCAGGGAAATCTGACCAAGTGTGGAACCACGGTGCCCATTGACGGTCCGTAGATTGATCTACGGACCGTACTGTTGATCCGTAGATTGAGACTGCGAGGGTTCCAGTACCTGATTTTTGAAAATGCTAAGTATGGAGCTACGGAAGGTATTGACGGACCGTAGGTCGATCTACGGTCCGTACTGTTGGTCCGTCGTTTGCTTCAGAGAAGATGATTTTTTGGAAGATGAAATATTTTCTAAGTCCCGAGTGACGGAAGTGACTTACGGACCGTAGATCGATCGACGGTCCGTAAGTCAGTCTCGTGGATCGAAGACGCGTACCTGAACAAAACTTTCCTTAATTTGTTTCCCTTTTTATTTAGGATTTGTTTTCTATAAATAGGACATGTAAACCTCGTTTTTGAGGGTTAGACACTATTATTCTATTTTTGCTTTGTAACTTTGGAGATTAATTTGCAACCCTAGCAATTATTGATTTCTAAAGTTTGTTTTGAAGATTTTGGCTTTGCAATTCAAGTAAATTTCTGGGTTTATTATTTTCTTTAAGTAAGTTCATGATTTCTTCATCTACAATTATGAATTGTGTTCTTGCTAGTATGGGTAACTAAATCCACAACTAGGGTTGTGGGAACCATGATCGATTAACAAAGTATGAATAGTAAATAAGCAATTCTTGAATAGTGTTTTGCATGTATTGATAATTCTTTCGTTTAGAAGTCTTTTTAACGAGTGCACGCGTTAGAACTCGCCTTGTTACTACTTGCCGGACCAAGGAGGTAATTAACAAGAAAAGAATTATCAACATAGATTTAGTGTGATACTATCTAATAGGCTAGTGTCGATTGGTGCGAAGTAATAACTAAGCCAAACATCGATTATGATGTCTAATATGAGGTAAAGGTAAGGGTTAGTAAATTATACACACGTAGCCGGACCAAGGTGCGGGATGAAATTCTCTAGATGCCGGACCAAGGATTTAGAGATACCTAACTTATCACTTTGCATGTAACATACTAGAAAAGGATTGCTATTACTAGGATTACTGCGTTATGAGATTATGGGGAACACGTATACCCTAGTTATTTCTCTTATCTTGATAACAACCAAAGTTGAGTTTAATTATTGATTACTTACTAAGTTTTTACTATTTGTTTCACACAAGCACAAACCCCCTTTTATTACCTGTTTCTGGAAATAATTTGACTAATTGAATATAATTGTTGGTTAAAAGTAAAGTCTAAACCATTTTCCTCGTGGGATCGACCTCAACCTACAAGTTGGGTTCTTTACTTGATAACGATCGCTTATGCTTCTGAAAGGAAGTGTAATTTGAGCGTGTCAAATTTTGGCGCCGCTGCCGGGGAATTTTGGCTTTTAGATTTAGTTTTAACTACAATATTGAACGTTAGTCAAATATTTCCTAATTTTATTTTTTTTTTTCTTTGTTTTTGTCTCTCTCAGGTTCCGACCCTAGTGTATGCCAAGTACACGGAGCCAAGGCGAACCACTCACTCCATACGATCCAGAGTTGAACAGAACTTTGCGAAGAATGAACAATCAAGGACTTCCAGTTCATCCTATCGGAGGAAATCTAGATGAAGCAATTGAGTTACAGCAGCCAAGAGTAGTTGGTGGGGAAAACCGGGGTGTAGCTGAAAATCAATTGGGAGATGCAGTGAGAGTGCAAGGCCCACAACCGCATGACAACTATCGGGGCAACATCGATATAGCAGACTCTGATGGACCTATTGTCCTACCTCCTCTACCTCCAGGGCACACATTTGTGGTGACTAGTAGTTTGATGCAGATGCTTACAGCAAGAGGCTTATTTTCAGGATCGCCATCGGAGGATCCACATGCTCACTTAGCCAAGCTCAGGGTGGTTTGCAAAAGTTGTGTAGGTAGACCAGACTTGGATATGAGCGTCATTGGGTTACGAGTGTTCCCTCTGTCACTGACAGGTGATGCTGCAGTATGGTTCACTGAGCTTCCTTATAACTCAATATTCACATGGGACCAATTGGCGGAAGTGTTTAAAGCAAAGTACTATCCGGTGTCTAAAAAGCTCAATCACAAAGATAGGGTCAACAATTTTGTAGCATTACCTGGGGAGTCTGTGAGCAGCTCGTGGGACAGATTCACTGCATTCGTAAGAAGTGTTCCAAATCACCGTATTGATGAAGAGTCGCTGAAGGAATATTTCTATAGAGGACAGGATGACAACAATAAAGCCGTTCTTGACACTATTGCTGGAGGTTCATATGGTGATTGTACATATGCACAGATTTCTGAAAAACTGGAGAGGATCTCTCGCAACAATAAAGCATGGAGCACTAGGAGGACAGATACTGGGAGAAACACATTTGCCGTTCATAATGCAACTGTTAACTCTACAGATGATATCCGTGAGGAGATGGCTCAGATGAGGACAGAGTTGGGGTTAGTATTGAAGCATGTGAGTGGAGGAGCAGAAAAGGTGAATGCTGTAAACTACTTAACTAGAACTCCACCACCAGTTGAGGAGTGTTACTATGAAGAGGACACTTATGCGGTGAACGATCAGACGGGGGGTTTCCGACCAAACGCCCAAGGATCCAACACGGAAAATTGGCGCCAAGGTCAAGGGAACCAAGGTCGGAACTATGGAAATTACAACCGAGAGGGTCACTATGTCCGAGATGGGAACTTCAATCGCGACAACAACTACAACAGGAACAACTATGGCAATAGAAATGATCGGGTTGGACCCTATGTTCCCCCTCAAAATCGGGAATCTGGTGCTAGGGAAGTTGGAGGAAATATGACGCGTATCGAAGATATGCTGCATAAGATGATGAGAAGGTTTGATACAACAGATGAGAACGTGAAAGAGATGAGAAACGACTTATCTGGTATTGGTCAAAAGGTTGACGCCCATGCAGTGTCAATAAAGCATCTAGAGCAACAAATGACGCAGTTGTCTACTACAGTGAACCCGCGTCAACCTGGCACTCTTCCGAGCAATACCATCCAGAATCCAAAGAATGATGGACATTGTATGGCAATTACCACTCGAGGAGGTAAACAAACCATAGATCCACCTATGCCGTCTATGGTGGAAGTTGAGAACAGAAAAGAAGATGATGTGGTGAAAGTTAGAGAGGAGTCAGAGGTTGTGACAGAACAAGAAGTGGAGATACCTCAGAAAGTGGTTCCCATACCTAGACCTCCACCACCTTTTCCTCAAAGGTTAGTGAAGAAGACTGAAGATGGGAAATATCGCAGGTTTATCACTATGTTGAAGCAGCTTTCTATCAATGTCCCTCTGATAGAAGCCTTGGAGCAAATGCCTGGATATGCAAAATTCATGAAAGATATGGTGACAAAGAAAAGGTCTGTGAGTTTTGAAGATGATGATAGATTGCAGCATTGTAGTGCTATTGCTACAAGATCTCTAGTGCAGAAGAAGGAAGACCCTGGTGCTTTCACGATCCCATGTACTATAGGGTTATTACACTTTGCTAAGGCATTGTGTGATCTTGGTGCGAGCATCAACCTCATGCCTTTATCTATTTACAAGAAGTTGGGTCTAGGGGATCCAAAGCCCACTGCAATGCGGTTACTGATGGCTGATCGGACTGTGAAGAGGCCCATAGGTGTGCTCCATGATGTGCTAGTGAAAGTAGAGTCTTTCATCTTTCCGGCGGATTTTGTAATCCTTGACTGTGAGGTTGATTTTGAGGTTCCCATCATCCTTGGGAGACCATTTCTTGCCACAGGGCGTGCGTTGGTTGATATGGAAAAGGGACAGATGAAGTTCAGATTGAACAATGAAGAAGCAACTTTCAATATCTGTAGATCCATGAAGCAGAATGGTGAGCTACAAACAGTATTGCTATAACTTACAGAGTGGAGAGTGGGTCAGAGGTGCAAATTGAAGAGCGATCAGGTGTTGAGGCACTAGCAGCAGTCATGATGAATTTTGGTAGTGATGGTATTGATGAGTATGATGAGTTGGTAGCCGCACTTGATAAGTTTGAATACCGGTCCAAACCAAAGAAGTATGAGCTAGACATGAAGAATCGCGAGTCCCCACCCACAAGACCATCTATTGTGGAGGCACCGAAATTAGAGCTCAAAGTTCTACCATCACACTTGAGGTATGTATATTTAGGCGAAGAGAATACTTTGCCGGTCATCATTGCAGCAGATTTAAATGCAAGGCAAGTTGAGTGTTTGGTGACTGTATTAAAGAAGTTCAAGCGAGCGATTGGGTGGACTATTGCAGATATTATTGGGATCCCCCCCGGTATCTGTTCTCACAAAATCCAACTCATACCAGATCATAAGCCCAGTGTTGAGCACCAGAGAAGATTAAATCCGCCTATGCAAGAGGTAGTCAAAAAGGAGATCATCAAGTGGCTGGATGCGGGAGTTATTTATCCCATCTCAGATAGTAATTGGGTATGTCCTGTGCAGTGTGTACCAAAGAAAGGTGGTATGACTGTGGTTCCAAATGAACGAAATGAACTTGTTCCAATGCGGCCTGTCACGGGATGGAGAGTTTGCATGGACTATCGGAAGCTAAATGCGTGGACAGAAAAAGATCACTTTCCTATGCCATTCATGGACCAGATGTTAGATAGGCTTGCAGGAAAGGGTTGGTATTGCTTTCTTGATGGATATTCGGGCTACAATCAAATCTCTATAGCTCCGGAAGACCAAGAGAAGACCACCTTCACTTGCCCATATGGGACTTTTGCTTTCAAGCGGATGCCATTCGGATTGTGCAATGCTCCAGCGACCTTCCAGAGATGTATGATGTCGATATTTTCTGATATGGTGGAGGACACTATTGAGGTGTTCATGGATGATTTTTCAGTTGTAGGTGATTCATTTGATCACTGTCTAAAACATTTGGCCGAGGTGCTCAAAAGATGTGAAGACTGCAACTTAGTGCTGAATTGGGAGAAATGTCATTTCATGGTAAAGGAAGGTATAGTGTTGGGTCATCGAATTTCAGAGAAAGGTATTGAGGTTGATAGAGCTAAAGTCGAGGTAATAGAAAAGCTTCCACCACCTATCTCTGTAAAAGGTGTTAGAAGTTTTCTTGGGCATGCAGGTTTTTATAGAAGATTCATCAAAGATTTCTCCAAAATTGCACATCCCTTGTGCAAACTGCTCGAGAAGGAGAATAAGTTCTGCTTTGATGATGCTTGTCTTAGAGCATTTGGAGAATTGAAGGAAAAGTTGGTTACAGCACCTATCATTATTTCACCAGATTGGGAACAACCGTTTGAGGTAATGTGTGATGCGAGTGGAGTGGCGCTTGGTGTAGTATTGGGTCAAAGGCGTGAGAAAATTCTTCATCCTATTTACTATGCTAGCAAAGCTCTGAATGTGGCCCAGAAGAATTATACAGTGACCGAACAAGAACTTCTTGCAGTGGTTTTTGCATTCGAAAAATTTCGTTCCTACTTGCTTGGTACTAAGGTCATCGTGCATACTGACCATTCTGCATTGAGGTATTTGATGGCGAAAAAAGATGCAAAACCACGATTGATCAGATGGGTATTGTTGCTGCAAGAGTTTGATTTTGTGGTAAAAGATAGAAAGGGAACCGAAAATCAAGTTGCCGACCACTTGTCCAGATTAGAGGAAGAGGCCATGCTAAAGCTTGGAGATAGGGCTGAAATTAATGATGCGTTTCCAGATGAACAGGTATTGGCCGCTTCTAATGATTTGATTCCTTGGTTCGCAGACTTTGCTAATTATTTGGCAAGCGACATTGTGCCACCCGATTTGTCTTTTCACCAAAGAAAGAAATTTATGCATGATGTGAAGAAATTCTTTTGGGATGAACCTTATTTGTATCGTAGTTGTGCTGATGGGATTATTCGTCGCTGTGTGCCTGAGGTTGAAATGCTAAGTGTACTTGAAGCATGCATTCATCACCCGTTGGTGGGCATCATAGTGGTATTCGGACTGCACATAAGATTTTGCAGTGTGGGTACTATTGGCCTACCATCCACCAAGATGCTCATGATTTCGCCAAGTCTTGTGATCGGTGCCAAAGAGATGGAGGGATTTCAAAGAGGCAAGAGCTCCCTATGAATCCCATATTGGTGATCGAATTGTTTGATGTATGGGGCATTGATTTCATGGGCCCATTTGTGAGTTCATATGGGATGAAGTATATTCTGGTCGCGGTTGATTATGTATCGAAGTGGGTGGAAGCAGTAGCACTTCCCAACAACGAAGGTAAAAGTGTCACCGCATTCTTGAAAAAGAATATCTTCTCCAGATTTGGTACACCCAGGGCTGTTATTAGCGATGGAGGCTCTCACTTTTGTAACAAGTTGTTTAAAACACTACTTGAGAAATATGGTGTCCGTCATAATGTAGCCACTCCTTATCATCCACAGACTAGCGGTCAAGTGAGGTGTCCAACAGAGAAATAAAGCAGATATTGGCGAAGACTGTGAACGCCAATCGAACTGATTGGTCAAGAAAGCTTGATGATGCTCTATGGGCATATCGCACTGCATACAAGACCCCCATAGGTATGTCGCCTTACCAACTTGTATATGGGAAGTCTTGTCATTTACCAGTAGAGTTAGAGCACAAAGCTATGTGGGCAATGAAGAAGTTAAATCTGGACTGGGGCACTGCATCTAATCAAAGGTTGAACGACCTGAACGTGCTTGATGAGTTTCGCCTAAAAGCTTATGAGAGTTCGGCCTTATACAAAGAGAAGATGAAGAAGTATCATGATCAAAGAATTGAAAAGCGAGAATTTGTGGTTGGCGATCGTGTGCTGCTATTCAACTCCAGGTTGCGCTTGTTTCCAGGCAAGCTCAAGTCCAAGTGGACTGGGCCATTTTTGCTCACAAAAGTGCTCTCACATGGAGCGGTTGAGCTTGAAAATAAGGATGGAAAAAGGTTCTTGGTGAACGGGCAAAGGATAAAGATCTATTTGGGAAATGCTGAAACTGTGCAAGAAGTGATTGAGGCCTGCAATCTTGATGAAGTCTGAATAATCAAGATACCTGCGTCGTGCCGCGACGTTAAATCAAGCGCTGCTTGGGAGGCAACCCAAGATGTAAAATCTAGCCAATAATAGGGTTCTGTTTTACATTATGTAGTTTAGCTTTCTTTGATTACTTACGTTTTTATATCAAAGTAGGTAGGGGTTTCAGTATTTTAGTTCTTAGTGTTGGCTAGAAGTAATATAGGGTCCGTGTCCAGAAAATGTAAAAAAATAGCCTATTGGTTGCTTCATGTGCAGGTACACCACACAAGAAATCTGCAGAAAAAGGTCTGGTGCAGAGGTCTACGGACCCCATCGACGGTCCGTCGATTGATCCACGGACCGTCAATGGTATCCGTAGATCCCAGGTAAGTCCCTAACATTGTCCTAATATAATTGTGATCTACGGTCCTGATCTACGGACCGTAGATCGACTCACGGACCGTAGACGGGGTTTCGTGAGTCCACACCCTAGAGTTGAATGACCCGACCCGGACCCCCATTACTTAAAACCCCCATTGTTTTAAATCATTTCCCTTCCCCCCATTTCTCCCACAACCGTTTCTCCCACTAATTCAACTCCCCAAATCACTCCATAACCACCACATAAGATCCTCCCCTCCATAAATTCCCACAACCCTTTTCATACCATAATCAACCCACTCCATAATCTGATAACAAGGGTCCGGTGTTTGGTCAGTGACAAAAAGGTGACTCTTTGGTCTTGCTAAATCATAGTACCATCACGCAATCACCCCACTCCTTGTGCTTATAAGGTAATAGACTTTCTCTTCACGTTGAATTTCAATTCATAGATTGAATATAGAGGGTCGGGAGTGGGTCTTGACCTTGGGTAATTGTTAGATGATATTGCATGATAAACTTGAGTAGTACAATGCCCTTGAAATGATAGATAGTGATTGTATAGCATTAATTGTGATATGAGTTTATGTGATCGTAAATAGTATATGCTAGTTTCGACTTAGGGTTCCACATCTACTCTAAATTGTTGGGCATAATAATCGGTAGGAATCTTAAGAATGACGACCTAGCATATTTCAAATTGTGTATATGCTTGATTAGGTTGTGTTAATGTTGAAACCAAATGCCACAAATGTCTGATACCTGGCACTGATTGCTTCCACGATACCCCGGCTACGGACCGTAGATCCATCTACGGACCGTAGATGGGGTCCGTCATTAGATGCACCTGAAATTTACACAAAGTGTAAAACCACGGATGTGGATTACGGTCCGTAGATCCATCTACGGACCGTTCTGCACTTCCGTGGTTTTCATCTGCGACCTATATTTCAGACACCCTGATCCACGGAATAGATCCACGGACCGTAGATCAGTCTACGGACCGTAGGTCTCCTCCGTGGATGACTTCTGTAGCATCTGTCATTTTTTTTTGTAGACTTAGTTTGGTTCGTTACCAACTCTGAATAAGTTCTTTTGCTGCATATGTTTCGTTTTGGCACTAATGATGTTCCTACAGGTACCATGGCACCCAAGAAGATGGTCACCTACTCGAAACGGGGCAAGTCCAAATCGGTTGCCCCTAGTTTCCGGTTGATTGATGAGGACACCGAGAACGACGAGGACCCTACATACGTGCCCCTCAACCCACGGGCTTCTCGCGCTGCACCCAGAAGCATCCCCCGGAAGGTGCTCCCCGACGTAGTCACTGTCTCCCAGTCTGATGAGGAGCACACACTGATCGGGTCACCAACTGGGGCTGCTTCCAGTTCAGAGGGACCTATGTCCGGATCCGCGTCTGCTTCTGGTTCTGCTTCAGGCTCCCAGTCTGCCCACTCTTCACAATCAGAGTCTATCCATGCTACAGGATCCAACGCCAAATCATCCACAGGGTCTGGGCAGGATGACCAAGCAGCCTCGTCTGATGAGGCAACTAGCTCAGAGGCCATTCCTGCACCAAGGAATGATGAACCCGCCCCGATAGCAGGGGAGCTGAATAGGTGGTGTGTAGAGGGTCAATGGCAAATCTATCGGGATGCAAAGATGGTAAATGAAAAACAAAAGATGGCCCGATTAATTCAAGAGGAGCGCAGAGTCCTCACGGGGAGCTTGCATACTGTTCCAGATATTCACCGACTTTTCAAACTTCACAAGTGTGACTGGATGGCTCGAGACCCAGGGACGTATAGCGAGGAGATTGTCCGGGAGTTCTATGCTTCCTATGCAGCCACTCTCCGCGGGTCCATTTCCAAGCGGTCAAAGCCGTTAGCTCAGGCTCCGCTCACTTCCACCATGGTTCGAGGGTCTCCGGTGGACATATCACCTGCCACCATTAGCCGTTTTCTCTATGGTCCTACCACGGGCCACGCCTGGTCGCCTAACACTTCAGAGTTTGATTACCGCTGGAACATCGTGCGGAGTGGTGCCTTCCAGAGGAATGCTGACCAGCGAGAGGCTGTGATACTATGGCTGGCCCGGTACATTGCTGCAGATGGCGAGCGCGCGGAATGGGTCGCTGCTCCACGGTTGGGCATCCGGAAGGCCACACTGAACTTCGTTGCAAAATTCTTCTGGCTGTTGGTACGCAACAGAGTGTCGCCCACAAAAGCTGACAATCAGGTCACTTGGGACAGAGCGGTGATGGTTGCTGCATTGGTTGCGGGAGTGGAGATCGACTTTGCCCGAATGTTACTGGCAGAGATCCACGAGAGAGCTTTCAGGACCTCCACCACTTACCCTTTCCCCTGTCTGATATTTCACTTATGCAGGGACTCTGGAGTGCCGATCTGGCATTGTGACAGGCTAGTCCACCCTACAGGGGCATTGGACATCGGCCTTATTCGGGATGACGCGAATGTGGCAGCACCTCGCAGAGAGCCCCAGATTGAAGTACCCCCCTTGAGCTCCGACCTTGCAGACACTGTGGGGCAGGCACAGGGAGGTGACCCCATTATCCCAGACCACACCGACACTGTCCCAGGCTCCTCGTCTCAGGCAGCTAGTGTTGCTCCTAGTTCTTCCCGATCCACACCACCGTTAGGAGCGACGGTTGTCCCGATGGCCAGAGTACAAAAGTTAGAGGCGCAGATGGCCACACTGTTGCATCACATCCAGCCTTGGATGCAAAAGTCAATTGCCGAGTCCGAGGCTAGATTGGAGCGCAGGATGGAGGGGATGATGGACCGTAAGGTCCTGGCGATAAATAAGCGGCTTGACGCCTTTGAGTTGCGAGTTCTCGAGCGAGCAGTTCCGGCCACAGACTTATCTGCTTTGCAGGCTGACATAGCCAGCCTCCGGACTGATGTTGATGCCATTCTTGCTGCGCCTTCAGTTGAGACTCAAGCTGCCCCTACTGCGCTGGCTGATGATACAGTGTAGATGCTCTATTCAGTGGCATCACCGAGGAGGGGCCTGCACCGACACATGCAAAGGGGAAGCGGCACCGTTCTCATCGCACGGAGGAAGAGAAAGCTCAGAAAAGACAGCGTCGACAGGAGAAGGAGGCTAGGAGGGCATCGATTGCAGATGAGGAGTTGCGCCAGCAGAGGGTGCGTGAGAGAGCTGCAGGGGCATCGAGCTCTGCCCCAGTTACAGAGGTTCAGCCTATTTTGAGGGGCGTTGTGCGCACCTCGGATGGTGCGGAGCAGTTGATAGCGAGCACTACTGAGAGTGCTAGGATTGTTGAGGAGGGCTCTGCTGAGGGTGCTCCCGCTGATGTTCCAGAGGGCTCCGGGAAACCGGACCCCCCTGTTTGTTGATGATTCGCCGGCGCTTTGCGCCACAGGTTTGCTTCACTCAAATCCATTCACTTTTACTGTCTATGTATGCATTGTGGACAATTGCATCTATTTTTGTTGGGGGTGGGGTAAATGGATCGTGAGTGATAGGGTGAAGTCTGAGTAACCCAACTCATGAATCCTCTCTTGGGGTTTTCTTGCCTGTGTTCTTTTCCCCCAAGTGACTGTTTAATTTTCTGTTGAACCGGCATGTCTTAGGATTGTGTGTATAGAAGCATGATACAGAATGAAGCATGATGGCTTAGAAAAATGATACCCGTCAGATTCTGGGTTGTATACTAGAAGTAGGCTACGATTAGTTGACTGTGTTGGCTCTGAATATGACATAGTAACAATCAACTTGATTGCATGATTAAACCTGAGACTTGAACTGGGTAATCTGACAATCTGATAATGAAACTATGTGCCAAGAGTGGGTGAGAATCGTTGACTATTCAAACAGTTTTGTGCAAAACTAGAACTTGCCCGGTTAGTCCTGCTAAGACAATTCAATCTAGAGGATAGGAAGTGATCATAGGCCGTTGTTCTGAAAAATCCACAAATTGCCTAGAAGGATTCAACCAAATGAAATAACTGTTCCCTTTGATCCAACTTTAAGCCTAAAAATAAACTATTTCTTTCTAAAACCCCGAACTACTTTCCCATAATCTACTATGTTGGCCCCGGTCCCTCCTTGGACATGTGCACTTTGACTTAGGCCAAAAGCCTAAGTTGAGGGTGGCTAATGTAAAAAGTAAATGCAATCTTGGCCCTGACCTGACATCGGGTATTGTGAACCTCGACTAACGGAAAATCCATAAGTTGAGGGTGGCTATGAAAGAGGAAACGGAAAGAAAATGGGTATTTAAAAAAAAAAAAAAAAAAAAAAAAAGGGGATGTGACTTGTTAAAAGCGGAAGGAACAATGAGCTACAAAGTCTAAAGTCACATCCGTGGTTGAAGAAATTCAAGGGAAAGAAGGTAAAGCAATAATATGACAAAAATAGGGCAAAAAGAGGTTAAAAGCCTAGTGTGATGACAAGGAGGGCAGAAAGTCACTAAACAGTACCCAAATGTACCACACCTAACCCTGAGCCTATGTTACAAGCCAATAAAGTCCTATAGTGATCTTAGAATCTAGTTTGGAGAGTCCAAGCAGTGAAAATAAGGGCAAGCTTATGGCAGTAAGCACTAACTGAATTTGAAATTACTTCTGAGCGTGAGTGTTGAATGAATCTTTGTACCATGAATGAAAGTAAATTTTTATGCGAAATGAGGATTTCAGTTGAAGTAAGGGCACTAGTTACATTGTTGGAAAGTTGGTACCTGGCTGACAGTAAGAAGGTGTCTGTTGTGTGTCAGTAGGTTGGTCTGTGTCATGATGTGATCCGCATAGTTGGCTTATCGAGTCTATGAGAAGGAATGTGCACCCGAACAATGAGGAGGTAGAGAGTCATGTGATTGCTTGAGTTAGAAATGCTTGCTTCTATACAAGTGTCGTTTAGAGTCCTAGTGCGTCGCTTGAGGACAAACAACGAATTTAAGTTGAGGGTGTTGATATACCGTGAGTTTACGGTATTTCTAATACATTTCACTTACAAGTTGTGTGTGTCTAGGGCCTTTTTATATTGGTTTTTATGTGTTTTATCATGTTTTGCAAGAAAGGTGTTCAGGCGCGAAAGTTTAGAGACAGCTGAAGAAAATGCAGAAAAGGGCATCCACGGAGGTCATCTACGGACCGTAGGTCCATTCACGGTCCGTAGGTGAGGACCGTAGATCAGCAGGAAAGTGTTGAGGACAAATCAGGGAAATCTGACCAAGTGTGGAACCACGGTGCCCATTGACGGTCCGTAGATTGATCTACGGACCGTACTGTTGATCCGTAGATTGAGACTGCGAGGGTTCCAGTACCTGATTTTTGAAAATGCTAAGTATGGAGCTACGGAAGATATTGACGGACCGTAGGTCGATCTACGGTCCGTACTGTTGGTCCGTCGTTTGCTTCAGAGAAGATGATTTTTTGGAAGATGAAATATTTTCTAAGTCCCGAGTGACGGAAGTGACTTACGGACCGTAGATAGATCGACGGTCCGTAAGTCAGTCTCGTGGATCGAAGACGCGTACCTGAACAAAACTTTCCTTAATTTGTTTCTCTTTTTATTTAGGATTTGTTTTCTATAAATAGGGCATGTAAACCTCGTTTTTGAGGGTTAGACACTATTATTCTATTTTTGCTTTGTAACTTTGGAGATTAATTTGCAACCCTAGCAATTATTGATTTCTAAAGTTTGTTTTGAAGATTTTGGCTTTGCAATTCAAGTAAATTTTCTGGGTTTATTATTTTCTTTAAGTAAGTTCATGATTTCTTCATCTACAATTATGAATTGTGTTCTTGCTAGTATGGGTAACTAAATCCACAACTAGGGTTGTGGGAACCATGATCGATTAACAAAGTATGAATAGTAAATAAGCAATTCTTGAATAGTGTTTTGCATGTATTGATAATTCTTTCGTTTAGAAGTCTTTTTAACGAGTGCACGCGTTAGAACTCGCCTTGTTACTACTTGCCGGACCAAGGAGGTAATTAACAAGAAAAGAATTATCAACATAGATTTAGTGTGATACTATCTAATAGGCTAGTGTCGATTGGTGCGAAGTAATAACTAAGCCAAACATCGATTATGATGTCTAATATGAGGTAAAGGTAAGGGTTAGTAAATTATACACACGTAGCCGGACCAAGGTGCGGGATGAAATTCTCTAGATGCCGGACCAAGGATTTAGAGATACCTAACTTATCACTTTGCATGTAACATACTAGAAAAGGATTGCTATTACTAGGATTACTGCGTTATGAGATTATGGGGAACACGTATACCCTAGTTATTTCTCTTATCTTGATAACAACCAAAGTTGAGTTTAATTATTGATTACTTACTAAGTTTTTACTATTTGTTTCACACAAGCACAAACCCCCTTTTATTACCTGTTTCTGGAAATAATTTGACTAATTGAATATAATTGTTGGTTAAAAGTAAAGTCTAAACCATTTTCCTCGTGGGATCGACCTCAACCTACAAGTTGGGTTCTTTACTTGATAACGATCGCTTATGCTTCTGAAAGGAAGTGTAATTTGAGCGTGTCAAATTTGGCACTTACCTCGCCAAGTTTTACAAGACCTCCAGTTAATGTATGAGTCCAAACGGCGGTCTAAGACGTCATCGCCGACCTGGTCGACGATTCGCCAAATTTCTCCTAGGTTCACCGAATTTTACAGACTCTAATTTCAAAATGACTTGAGTCCAATGTCGGTTCAAGTCGGGATCGTTGACCTCTTCGGCGAGTCGCTTACTGGACTTTTGCTAACCAATCTTATCTTTTCAAACATATTCTACACTTCAACCTGCAAAATCAACACACGATTATGTCTAAAACAAAAATAAAGCGATAAACACTTGGGTTGTTGTAACAACCCTAAAAATGAAATAGGAAGAACTAGAGCCTCTCATGTGTTTTAGTAGTGGTTATCTTGTTTAAATGATGAGTTTTGGCTTTAGATGTTTAGTTTAAAGAGTTTTGAAGTCAAACGTCAAGAGACGACCATGACGTTCGGAAACTAGTCTTGGGAGCTAGTGTGTCCTAGTGTTGTGTCGTCAAAGTTTGATGTGTTGTTTAAGGATGAAATCATGTGGTGATCGTTCCTATGTGTAGTAGTCATGTGTAGGGGTTAGACGTCTGGGTACGAATCCCCAAGGACCATCCAAGGGGCCCTTGAGGAGGACCCCATCTTTGGACAAGAAGCTGCCAGGGCAGCATGATCCACGACCCCAAACCACGGCTCGTAGATCCATCTACGACTCGTGGGTCTTGGGCATGGACCAGGCCTGCAAGGGCCTGCAGGTTTTGAGCCACATACCAAAACCACGGTCCGTGGCCTAGTGGGCGTGGAATGGACCTATAAAGTTGTAAGGGACACGATCAACTTAGGGGTGAGTTGGTAAATTCACCCCTAGTCCTAATTAATATATGCGTCATTGTTTAATGTGTTTTTAAGTATTTTAAAGGTATTTAAATATTTGTATTGTATTTTAGAATTCACTCTTCATATTTCCCAAAAACAAAACCCTTCTCTCCTAAAAAGTTCTCTCTAGAACTCCATTGAAGGGTTAGGTCAAGTTCAAGCTACGGTTGAAGGTTTCAAGTGTTTTCTTCTCAAAATTTGTGGGATTCATGAAGGTTAAGGTATGGGGATCCTTTATCCTTGATTATTCTTCCTTTCAAAGAGCTCAATCCAAATGTTTTCAAAGTTCTTCCAAAAACACAAAAACCCTAATTTCGATTCTAAGCATGGGTTCTTGCATTAAATGATTTTTAATGATGATTTATGCTATTATTGATGTTTATTGATGGTTTTAAGAAAGAAAATTCCATGAACCAATGTCTTTCCAAGTTTCCTAAATTTGGCTTATGAAGTAGGTTTAATGTTTATACTTGAATGATGATGGAATTATACTTAGATTGAGTTGAATAATTGTTTCCTATTATCATCTATGTTTATCCATTGTGAATTGTTGAAGAATTGAGGAATGTTGATTATGGCTTTGGAGAATGGTAAGTTGACCTAGCTTCATTGTAAATGTAGAATTGATATAGAATTGGGATGGATTGATGTGTGATTCACTTATGGTGGAGGTGCTTATATGTTGATATTATTGTGAATTGTAGCCATGAAGGCATTGATGAAGTTGTTGTATAATGTTGGAATATTGTATTATTGTGAATTGAGACCATGAAGGGCATTATATGAGTGTTATTATATTGTTGTATTATTATACACATATGAGGCTATATGTAAAGTCCTATATGAAGCTATATGTAAAGTATGTGTGAAGCTATAATGTGAAGATGTTCTAATGGTATTAATGTGATATTGTATAAAGTGTTATTATGCTAATGTGAAAGCTTGTTTCTCTTGAAATGGTGATATATGGTGATGATGGACTATGATGAGTCTTTATAAGATGATGTTGTAGCTCATATTCTAGACTTGAGTATCTTGTCTTGTGTCATGAAAGCTTGATTATATATATGAATGCTTGGGTGGGCTATGACTCAGTAATGGAGCTCTTTCTATGAATGCTAAAAGAGTAATTCTAGGCCAAGACTTGAATTGGTAATCTTAAGCATAGTGCCTTTTTCATGAGTCTAGCTTTCCTAAGTAAATGTATAACCTTGAAGGATGGACCTTAGGGTGATGTTCCTTTCTTGAGTGAAATGATAGACTTAGAGATGGATAGAGCCGAAACGGCATGAGAATCCTTATCTAAGAAAGTCAAATGAGCTATCCTTATGAACCTAGATTGGCTATGACTAAGAAATGGGGCCTTTCTTGGGAAGAGGTACTATGAGTTGGTTGAACTAGAAAAGGAACCCTCTCTAGTACATATGTGATTTAATACTCTATGGAAACCAAGGCTAAGAACCGAGTGGATGGTTAGGATGGTGGCCTAGTTGAGCATGAGATTAGGCACAATGAACATCCTTGGACATCTCTTAAACCATGTGCCAACATGGGTTGCTTTTAGTTCTACCCTTGGCAAGTAGAACAACCTTCACGGACTAGGATAGACTCCGGATTTCATACCTTGCTAGTGTGGTCTATGTTGGTTAAGGCCTATTTCCATCATATGGGATATGCACTCTAGTATTGGATAGGTTCTACAACGTGTAGGTAGTAGTATGGGATTCTATCTACACATGGCACGAGTAGGCTTAGAAGATGCTAAAGTGAGTTCCCTAAGCCTTAGGGCTATTATGTGATTGTTCCCTAAGCCTTAGGGCTATTATGTGATTGTTCCCTATATGCTTGTGTGTCTCTTAAATGGTTTTATAAAGAATGTTGACTTGTCATCCTTTTAATATGTTGCATATTTCTCTTATATTAAGGAAATGAACTATTTAGCATGTTGTATTGAAATGTAAAGGTTATTGTCTAATGTGGCCTTGAGGAACACTTAGGTGTGCTTGAAGAGGTTGTATGGGCGGCCACTTCATGTTTCACTTAGGTGTGTCTTAGGGTAACTTTAGATGGAGGTCCTAAGATCATGAAATGGGTTATTTGACTAATATGTTTATGTGACGTATATTAGTACTAGTTATGCATGATGGCTTGTGATAGGAAGCATGATAACTGGTAAGTTCACGTTTGGTGGACTTAGGATGATGCCTTAGTGTGGATGGTGGTATGGGACGCTATCCATACATTGCACAAAGTGTTGTCCAAAGGTTACTTGAGGTAGATGGTTTAAGGTGAAGGAATGGGTTATGTGTAGAGTATGTGCTAAAGTGGTTAATGACTTGCATGTTGGTTAGGGTTGAGTATTGTGACTCTTATACTTGTATTTTCATGAAGTTTTACCAAATGACACAAAATCATGTTTCTCCAATATTGTCCTTTTTAGCATGTTTTTGCATGGTTTCCATACTTAGTACTTGATTGTGCTAACCCCTTTCTTTCCCTTTTGACTAAAGTGTAGGGATTTGGAGATGTTGATATTCCATGGTTGATGGATAGGTTTCTAATGTGTTTGAAGATGAAGACTTGGTGAGTCCTCATAGATTCGAGGACAATACCCAACTTGTTCCTCTTTATGTCTTTTTAGTATTGTTTTGGTTGTGTATGGGCTTAGTCCCGATTGTTGTACTCTAAAGTATTAGATGTTTTTGAGACATCATGTATAAAGTCTAGAAAGTCTTCCACTTGTTATTTAATGAAAGTATCTTCGTGTGTGAAGAAAGTTTTTAATTCCTTATGGTTTTTAGTGTCTATGTGATGAATGAATGCTAAGAGGCTTGTATTAGACCTCTGAGAGGTCGAGTACGCCGGTTACGACTAGGGGGTGCTCTCGAGTCGTGACAGTTGCCTCCACAGAAGCGCCTTAGTTAACGTCGTCGCATGACTCAAGTCTCCACTTAAATTCCATTTGTGGGGTTTGCCTTATTTTCATAAGGCAGCCCTTCTTCTGGCTCTGGGTAGAGAGAAGACAACACTTGGTCCATTTGGGACTCTTGTAGCTGAATGAACACGGAATGAGAGGTTATCATCTGATTTAGCATTAAGACATTCTCTTTTATCTCCTCCAACACTCGGTCGTGCTCTTTGACTTTGTATAGGATGAGTGAGAGGACTTCTTCAATTTGCCCACCTTCTTCCTTCTTCGTCCTTCGACGCTCGTGAGGGGGGATGTACATGTCCTTCTTTTTGGACACTTCCTCCAATTCCATGACTTTTTTGGCCAAGACATCCAATTGAGTCAACACTGTGGCCAATTCTTGGTCTTTTTCTGTCTACTTGTTGATCTTAATCGTGCCATCAAGTAGTCGGGCAACTGTTTCATAGGGTTGTTGTGTCAAACAACCTGGAAAGAGTTGATCAGCTGCACTTCTATTTTCGGGACCAAGACCTCTCTATAAGCATTCTAGAAGCATCTTTTCTGGAAGTCCATGAGTTGGGAACTGCTGCAAGAGGTCCTTAAATCTTTGCCACAACTCATAAATGGTCTCACCCTCCAATTGCTTGAAGGTTAGGATGTCATCCCTGAGACTCATCAATCTCAAGGGAGGGTGATCTATTTGATCACTGTTGCTACCAGATAAGCTCAATTTCTCTGCTTAACAAGCAATACGAAAACCAAAACTAAAAGTAAGTACATTCAACTATAACTAACAAGAACAAAATTCAACTTAACCAAAGAATATTAACAAACACCACTCCCCGGCAGCGGCGCCATTTTGATTAATAATGTTTCAAAGACACTTCATCCTATTTTAAGCGTCAACAATCGTTAGTTAGTAATATAACCCAACTAAATGAATTTGGGTCGAATCCCACAGGGAATAAGATTCAATAGCAAAGTACGAATATGTTCAAGTCAATCATAGGTATAGACACTGTCGATGAAAAACATAACTCAAATTAAAGGGTGACACAAGTGTCAAATAACATGGGGGGTTTTGATTGTAATTATCAACTACAACAACATCAAATAACACGAAGTAACAAGTAATGAGACGGGTTTTGGGGATGTGATTGGATTATAGGCTAAGGTAGACAAATAGGTAATTGCAATTGTTAGTAAATAGCTGAAAATCAGTGAATAAGCTAGACTTTAGTGGGGATAAACTTTCTCTCGAACAATTTCCCCAAATCAAGTTGGTTTCTCTCGAACACCAACAAGCAGCAAATAAGAACAACCTATTCTTTAGTCCATTCACTCTCTTGAGCTGAATGTGTGGAAAAGGATTTAGGATTCACTCTCTCGAGCTGAACCCATGAAAACCCAATACCCACAGACTATCAATTCAATAATCTTGGTTTTAAAACCTCTCTCGAGCAGGACAAAAACACGAAGGTAGAGTTGCATTTGCAACTACAACCCTTTAAATTAAACCACAATTACTCATTGAAATCACTTCTAAACAACATTTAAACTATCAATTAGAAATACCAATAAGCTAAATCAACCCATAATCACACCCTAAGAATTGGAGTTTTAGCTAACCATCATAAAAAGATAGAAATTGTTACCAAATTGTGTTTCCATCAACTGGGTAAGATTAATTTCGTCTTTACAAAGGTCCAAATTGAAGAATCTCAAAGACCCACTTCCAATTTCTTAAAAATGGAAAATTTCAATTCTTCAAAGCTAAGGAAAAGTTTGTCTCAAAACTCAGAGTTCCAACTCAAAAAATGATAAAAATGCTATATTATGAAACTAATTTTTATACTAAATATTCAAAAATGCATTTATAGTCGCCAAAAATATGCTGCCAAGGACCATTCCACGTAGTAAGTCGGGATCGCCCATCAACTCGGCGATCCACCCTTTGGTCTGTTCCATTGCCTTCTTGCTTTGGCCTTCAGCATCCTCAAGTTTTGTAACATTGGGCGATCCAACACTGCATCGTAGAACCACTCGGTGACACATCGACTGCTCATTTCTCTGTCAACTTGATTTTCTCCTTCAGGGCTTGGCACACTGGAACTTTAGGTGAGATAATAGTCATTCAGTGACTCGCCCAATGTATTAGGCAATCAACAAGCGTTTTCTTTCTTCGTTCTTTCAGTTGCCTTATTCCTTTTTGTGCATTAGTGTCCATCCTTTGTTCCTAAATCCATATACCTTAAAATCAAGGATTTTACATCAGTTATTGGCACAAAACAAGCATTTGAGGACAAGAAATCTATCCAAATAAAGCCCTAAATGAGTCAAAATCATGGACTAATCATAGAGCACGATAGAAATGGACAATTGAAGGTTGGAAAAAGAAGAGAAAAATTTTCTATCATAAGGGATGCAGGCTACTGGTCCCCTGAATCCCGCCACAGCGGGATGAGGGATGCCACCATAGCGGAATGAAGCCCGCTAGAGCGACCTTCATCTAGGACGAACACCAAGCGTGATCATGGCGCCTCTTCATCCCAAAACCTCTATTTTCGACAGAAATTCAGCAGATCAGAGTATATAAACTACCCTAGAACCTAAATAAGCAATTATTTCAGCAAAATAACTCCTAAATACCCCTCAAATTTGAGTTTTAAGCAAAGACACCTTCAAACTTGCCCCACCCATTTTTGTAGTAATTCAACCATGTTTTTATGAAATCCTTATGCCCAGGACGTTGGGTACGTATGGGAAGTGCCCATGCTACATTTATTATATCAAACAAGCAACCCATTTCATTTTCAAAAAACTACCCCCAAAAACCTATTCTACCCAATCTATTAGTGTCATGCAATCATTGTTAGTTAAGTGTTGAAGTGAAGAGAATACAGAGCAAGATCATTACCTTATAATTGACGTCCGGAAGAAAAGTGAATTGAGAGGGTTTTTGGAGAGAGTTTGAGTAAGAAAATGAGAGAAATGCGGAAAAAATTTCCCCCTTTACTACCTCCCGATCTCTTGCTTCAGCGGGAGATCCCTCGCAATAGTGGCCCTGCCTTAGCGGAAGGGCTGCCGCCCAGGCGGGGTCAGGCTATGAAAATTGGACGCATTCTTTCGATTTAGGTTGGTTCAAATTCTTCTAATCCTTGAGTATAAAACCTTTCGTGTACCGATTATCCGAAGAGTCATCATTCGTTGTGATCCTGTAGTGGACAAATTCTTAGCTTACAAGTACTCTAAATTAGGGTGTGTGACGATCAATATATTAGTCGTTCGGGGATGAACGAAGGGTAAATTGGTATCTATCGTAATGATCTGAACTGTCGTTATTTAGGAAAAGAAAAAAAAATGGAAAATTACAAGGCCACTGTCCCGCTAGGGCGGGACATATGCCGCTAGGGCGGCGGCACTAGAGTAGAGTAAGTTGGCGCCAGAGAGGGATAGGTGAGACAGAATGTAAATAACACGAAATCCTATTTCCTACTTCCTAAAATACCTAAATTAGTCGTAAAACACTCTAAAACCCCCTAAAAAGCTATTCCAAGCTTGGGAAAGAGGGAGGGAGAGATTTCTAGCATGAAGATGTCGATGGATTGCGGATTTCCGGTCAAGATCACCGTCATGAATCCTGGAAACAAGAATCAAAGACCATAACTCCGTGCAGCTATTTGGCGCCCAAGTAGGATAGGTTTTATGAATTGAGTAGCTATAAATCTGTGTTCAGTGCGTAATATATGTAAATCAATGGTAGGATTATGTGTAGGCCCTTGTGTACCGAATGAAATATGGTTAAATCCTAGGAAGAAGCCTTAGATGATGAACTAGGGTTAGGTATGGTTGAATTAATGCTTACATGATATACGTGGATGAGCAGTTCATTGGTGATGGTTGTGATTATGTGATTGTGGGTGGTAGGTATGTTCTTGCTTCCTTGTATTACGTGTATGAATGTGAACGAAGCTTGTTGATCACACCTAATGTTAATCAGTATGAACGAAGAACTATATGATATGAATCACCTCTTTTTGTATGATTGTGCTAGTGATTGTGGATCGGGATTTGCATTCGAACATACTCACTTGGATCGATTTCCATGTTCTGGCATAAATATGGATATGTTGCCAAGTTCTAGTATAATATTTGGATCAGGTACCACGTTCCAATATGCTAACAGTTTGGGTTTGGGTTTGGGTTCCATGAGAGGACTAATGATTTGATATAACTGTGATGATTGAGAATTGTGAAATTGAATGTGGTCCGTAATGATAATGATATTGTGATTTCCTGGAATGGTTATATGTTTATGAGGACTTAAATCCGACTGTTCTTTTGTGTCGAGTGAACTTGTTGCGTATAGTATTATCGAATGAATGGGAAAGGCCAAGGTTTCAAGGGTCGAATAATTAATGGCAAGCAAGGGATGTCCATAGGTTACAAAGGAGATTCATGGTCGATGGTTAGGAAGCTAGATATAATGTACTATGAGGTAAGGGTTGGGTGATAGGAAGAGAAAGTAAATGTACTTCATCGTGAGTGGCTAGTGGGATTGCTGGTAGTTGTATTTGTGGACTCTTCTATGCGTTAGGATGCTTTTGGGCTAAGATCAAGAACCTAGTAAGTAGATTGACTAGTAAGGTGGTTAGTAATAAGGGTATTAGTGTAATTTGGAGGTATTCGAGAGAGTGAAAATGTGGAGAAGCGAAGGGCTTATTGCATATTTGTACTAGTTGTTTCCTTATATTATGCGGTGGGCGTTGGGTTGATCAATGATGCCTACCAATACGTTCGATTTGTACTGATACTACTCTTGCTATGCCTTTTTGGGCATAGTTTGGCCGGTGATGTTTCATTATGTGAAGACGAAGAAATCTCTAGCAACTTCTATTTTCCCTTCCGCATGGTAGGAGCTATGTCATTTATTATTATGCCCAGTTTGTACTCTTAGTAGCTCTTGTACCTATTTAGACTAGATCCTTGGGGTGTTAATTATTTTACAAGTCTTAACCGAATTGGTGTTAAAAAGTCCCTATTTATAAGATTTCGTTAGTACATTTTAATTTTGTTCTTTCTTTCTTTCTGCATGTTGTAACTATTGGGATAAGAGGGTACTTAGGTTGTAGTATGTAGGTGCCTGCACGGCCCGGTGGGTTGGGTCATGACAAGTTGGTACCAAGTAAGTGGAGGTAAAACTGAAGATCTGCATACCATATAAGCTCTCCACCACTGCTTGGCCTCACCTTGAAGTTGAAAAGTCACAAACTCAACCCCATGCTGATGGACAATTCCCAACTTATGAAGCCTCTCATAGCAATCTAAGATAAACTCATAAGCATCCACACTCTTAGAACCAAGAAATACAGTAGGCTTTAGCTTCAAAAACTTAGTCAACATGTCATGCTCATTAGTAGTCATAATAGAACCCAACAAAAGAAGGAAGAAAGCATCATTACCTACATTCCCACCCACCTTGGGCGTAATGGCAACAAAAGGAGGATTGACGGGAGCTTGAATTGCTTGAACAGAAGGAAGCACTCCAAGACCAACCAACCCTTTCAAGAATGACATGATATGTTGAGCTACCATTGGGTCTATGGGAGGAACACCAGTAGTCTCACCCTGTACCTCTTCCTCTTGTCCAACCTCCTCAACATTCTCTTCTATCTCTTCATGATGCATGGGAGGGGCCTCATTTTAGGGAACACTTTCGACCGGTACCCCATCTCTAGTAGGTGCCACCCTTCATCGGCCTCTACCCCTAGCTCTTCCTCTATCCCTACCTCGACCGCGACCTCTCGCTGCAAATTCCTCAGCTGGACATTGATAGGAGCTACGGGCCTTTCAAAGTTGGTATCAGATCCTAGGTTCGTTGATCTTGATGTACCAAAACAAGTCTAGTAGAGTATTACGAAACAGTACAGGGACACCTTTACTTTTCTTTGAGAGGATATTGGACTTTAGGAAATCTCTCTTTCTTCTCTTGTCTTTTTTTGTGCTATAACTTGATTCCAATTGGTATTTGTCGATTCAAATTGGTATCTAACATTCTTCACTCTTCTGTCCGCAGATGGTAAATACTAGATACAATGGCGTCAGGCCCGTAGCTCTCGTCAATGCTCCTGCTTAGGAATCTACAGCGAGAGATCGCGGTCAAGGCAGGGGTAAAGGAAAAGCTAGGGGTAAAGGTCAAGGAAGGGTGGCTCCTACTAGAGATGGGGTACCGGTCGAAAGTGCTCCCCAAAATGAGGCCCCTCCCGTGCATCATGAATAGATAGAGGAGAATGTTGAGGTTGAAAATGCTGAGGAGGTTGGATAAGAGAAAGAGGTGCAGGCTGAGACTACTGGTCAACAGATCATGTCATTCTTGAAAGGTTTGGTTGGTCCTAGAGTGCTTCCTTCTGTTCAAGCAACTCAAGCTCCCAAAAATCCTCCTATTGTCTTCACTATGCCCAATGTGGGTGGGAATGTAGGTAATGATGCTTTCTTTCGTCCTTTGTTGGCATCTGTTATGACTAGTAATGAGCATGAAATGTTGACTAAGTTTTTGAAGCTAAAGCCTCTTATATTTCTTGGTTTTGAGAGTGATGATGATTATGAGTTTATCTTAGATGTGCGTAAGTTGAGGACCAATGAGATTAAGTCCGTGAAAGTTTAATGGAATCATCATCCAATTAGGGAAGCTACTTGGGAAACCGAGAGGAACATGAGAAACAAGTATCTCCAATTGTTCGTTGATTCAGGTACTATTTCATCCCTTTTTAGCCTATTTTTTGTAAGTTTTGTCACTCGGGGACGAGTGATGGGTAAATTGGTATCTATTCTAATGACCGAGTTCCGTCATTATAGAAAAGCCAATAGGGAAATTTTTTGGGTTGGAAAACTTTTTCGTAGTAACTTGAAATTTCCCAACCTAGTCCAGATTTGGATGAAATCGGAGTCATTAAGGTGTAAGGAAATCTGGTAACAATCGGGTGACTTATTTATGATTTTGATTACCTGAGTAGTTCGATAAGTCGTTAAAGAATCCGTACGACTTTATGGAATTGAATTCGGGTGAGTAAAACTCCTGGAATTGATCTTAGCGTGAATGGTATTTTCTGAGCATCATTGGTTAAAGGTGTGTTGTGAAATGGCGGTCTTGGGATTATTAAATAGCTCACTGTTTCATGCAAGCAGCTTTGGTGGTGATTTTGGTCGCTGTGGCGGGGCCGCTATAGCGGGGTAAGGGTCGTTATGGCGGGCCCAACGTGATTTAAGGTCGTAAATAAACCCCAAAACGTCTTTATGCTGTACTTTTCAATTTTTAGAGCTAATGAACGAATTCTAGGCGATTCTTGACAGTTTTCCACTATTCTTGAGGCTAAAGGTAAGATTTTAACTCCCCGAATCCATTATTCAATCAGTAGAACGTAATCTAATTTGTAATTATCGATGGGGGAGGGTTTTGATCTTGAAACTATAGTGGAAAAAGCCTTAGTTTGGATACTTGGGATCATGGGTTTGATCTAGGGTTCATAGGATTGTTAGTAATTCGGGTAATTAGTCATTGTTTATTCATTCCCATATTATACTGATTGTTTGTAGACCAAGAACAAGTGGAACGAATCCGGAAAGGGAAGGATCAAGTTTCTTAGGGTTTTAAGCTTGTTTCGGGTAGGTGATGGTTGTGATTCTATGATTGTGTGATGTGTGTTTGTTCTTGCTTCATTATGATACATGTATGTATGCGAATGTTGCATTATTGATCACATTAGTTGTAAATGAGGAAATATGAATGATGAATGTCATGAATCATGACTTAATTATATGATCTCTAGAATATACTTGTGATTGTGATTGTGTCTTGTTGAATGGATCGAGTGTTGCATTCCGACACACTAACTGGATCGGTTGCCACGTTCCAGTATAATTATGGGATCGGTTTCCATGTTCTGGCATAATCTTTGGATCGGGTACCACGTTCCGGTATGCTAACTGTTTGGCTTTGGGTTCCATGAGAGGACCAATGATTTGCTATACTTGTGTATAGTGAGAAATGTGAAATTGTACCTTGTTTGTAAATGTTGATAATATTGTGTATGTTCGGTATATGCATGTGATGATAATGTTGTAATAACTTACTAATGTTGCACTTAGTGGAATAGCTGTGTGATCCTACCAGTACACCGTGGTTGTGTACTGATACTACACTTGCTCTTTCTTTGTTGTGTATTGGGCATCTTCAGGAGGCTATTGACATACCTCGTCTAGAAGATCAGTGATCGCTTCGAATTCAAGGGTGAGCCAGTTCTTCTAGGCTGCCATGAGTTCTTCTTTCATCTATGTCCAACATTTCAGACTTAGACTTTTCTAGTTAGTTATTAGTTCATTAGTTTAGGGTTGTAGCCCTTCTTGTTTAGACTTGTTGAACTTTAGATTTTTGGTACATTGACTTTCAAGTACTAGGTGTATTTTCCGCAATTGTTTAGTTGTTAGATCTTTTGGAAGTCTATGGGTACTTCAATTTTTAGCTATTATTCCTGTTTTGGTATCCTTACATGTTTTAGTTTTTAGTTTAGTTGCTTGGTTTGGTTGTGGTAGTGGTTCTCCCACCGGAGGGTTAGTGTGGGTACCAATCGCGACGGTCTGGGTCATGACACAACTATACTTAGTTTGTTATAAAAACATACAGTAGTCTATCCAATACTTTTATAGATTGATTCTGACGTCACATAAGCCAAGTATAGGTTTATCATCTTTCATCTTTTCTAGAAAAACACCGTCATTTTCTGCAAAATCTTCTCATAAAGTAATAGTTGTATGCTCCATGCTGGGTTATTAGTTAGAAGCAAAATGTCAATACTTTACCATATCTCTATATTGATGGTAGTTTAGGCATTTTCAAAACATACTGCTCATTTGTAACAACTACCTCCCGTCTCTTGCTATATTCTTTTTCAATGAGGGGTTTCATTGAAACTAAAACTCAAATCAAATCTTAGAATAGGTTATGTAAATAAGTGATAGCGATAACGTAATGGAGCATGAAATTAAATAACAAATTATTTGGGTGGACAGTTACCTAGAATAGCACCATTAGGTAATTTATCGACATGATCCAATGATACAAAGCCAATAGAGAATCTGTGTGTTGAAACCTCAATGTCAGTCACCTTTATGATTCTGTTATCTGTAAATGTCAATTCAACTTCTTTATGTACGAAATAGTAGTTGGGGTTGACGCGATCTAAGCGTCCTTTAGCAATGTAGTAACTCTTATTTGCTTTCAAGGAGTCCTTCCATGTTTCTATATGTTTATTAAATAGTGTTGCTTGAATCATTGTACCTAGTATTGTGCAAAGGGGTGGGGTATAAGTACAATAAACATGAACGATAAAAAATAAGGTAAGTAAAAGTGTCAATGTTATTACCTCTTCGTTAACTAATATTATTGTTTTGAAAGGCCCTTCATGCCTTGAATTCTTGTAAGGTATTATTGAACCCCTTCAAATCACTAAGACTCTCATCACTGAATTAACAGACTGTTTTTGTATCTTATTTATCATACATTCCATTTTGCTAGTTCACTTTTAGTCATCATGTGGACTGGAGCTTGGTGACTACCATTGGGAGATAAGAGTGACAATGTTAATTCTAGGTGTTATTGTGTATTAGTATCACTGATGAGGGCGACAAATGGTCGAAATCTGCATGATTAGGCAGGAATTTGATGCATAAAAGAGGGTATCATTAAGATGTTAAGTGCGGCTAAAATAAGGTTACAAGTAACATATATATGTAAAGTATGTGTGTAAAATTGTCAGGGGACTGTATGTGAGCAGGTTAACCAATAATAGGCTGTATAAGTAATGCTTCACGAGGAAGAAACAAAGTTGATTAGTGGTGTAAAGTATGTGTTTTCAATTTCCAGGGGACTGTATGAAAGTAGGTGAACTAATAAATATATATTTGCATTAATAAATATATTTATCTCATAAAATTAGCTATTAAATAAATAATAAAAATTAAACTAATACAAACTTCAACTGGCGTTATTACAAGTCATGTGAACTTTTGTTCGTCAAAAATACTGAAATATTAGTAAATAGTAATTAAGTAGAAAAAAAGGGCAATGTTTATATAGTAATAACTATTTTGAGGCAAATTTCCTGATAGTCTAAATCACATAAGTAATATTGATAAATAAAGTCATTCTTTTGTCTTGAGCATCAAAAACATATCGTCACAATTCTCTAAATTTTGGAAAAAGATATTCAGATGCATATATCTACATCACAAGAGAAATTGTTAACAAATTCAAATGAATTTAGACTACATCATGTTAACTTAATATATTGGAACATTACATACTAATGTATATATTAAGCAAAAAAATAATTATTATATCATAAAAATTATATTATTTTCCTCAAGTACTCGAGGTTATGGAATAAACCCTCTTAGGCTAGAACGACCTACTTCATCAGAATAGTGGTACCTCATATTCAGCTAAACTTTGAACTCGCTCAACAACAATAAATCACACAAATTTTTTTAAAATGCAAGAAGAAGAAGAAGAAGAAGAAGAAGAAGAAGAAGTCATCGAAAAATCACAACCCATTGAAAAAAGTCACAACTTATCAGAAAAGTCACAAGTGATCGAAAAAGTCACAACCTAAGTTAGGAATATTATAGTAATTTAATATTCAAGTTAGGAGTTCATGTTTTTAAGGTAATATATATATATATATATATATAGATGTATTATTTTTACAAGAGTTTTGTAAAATATTATTATTTTAATGGAATTATTAAATCTAGTTATGCCGACAAATTATTATTATATGAGATAGACATTATTAGAAATATTTTTTTATTAATTATGATATATTGAAAGATCTATATATATTTTATCAAAAATCTATGTAATATCCGGATGCATATAATGAGATAAATATTATAGTAATCATTAAGTGGATGATGTGGACAATTATTATTCATTTAATAGTTGGCTATACATAAAAGTGTTGTACGTGTTGTAAGTGTTGTAAATGGATTAATGAATGTCCATTATACCCTTCTTATGCCTATAAAAGGCATTGTAACTTGTATGGAAAAACACACAAAATAAGAAAGATACATAGTTTCCTATTTTATCTCTCTACTACATTCTTCTCTTCTTGGTTGTTATTAATTTAATTTTAGTACTTAGTCTTTATTTTATAACACGTTATCAGCACGAGACTCTACCATCTCAAAGTTTGAAGACTAAATTTGAAGACTAAGGTATCATTATTTTTCTTCTTTTTATTATGACTAATCTTACCAAACTTGAGTTCATTGCCCTACATAGTTCGGGCAAGAACTACCTTTCATGGGTACTGGATGCTGAAATCCATTTAGATGCAATGGGTCTTGGAGACACCATTAAAATTGAAAATAAATCAAAATAAGATTGTGCTAAAGCAATGATATTCTTACGTCATCATATTGACGAAATTTTGAAAATTGAATATCTCACAGTCAAAGATCCACTCATTCTGTGGAATAATCTAAAAGAAAGATATGACCATTTGAAGATGGTCATTCATCCAAAGGCACGATATAATTGGATGCATTTAAAGCTACAAGACTTTAAGTCTATTTATGAGTACAATTCTGCCATGTTCAGAATTACTTCTCAATTGAAACTATGTGGAGATACGGTTAGTGATGTTGATATGATGGAGAAAATGTTCTCCACATTTCATGTCTCGAATGTGCTTTTACAACAACAAAATCGAGAAAAGGATTTCAAGAAGTATTCTTAATTGATTTCTCACCTTTTCGTGGCTGAACAAAATAATGATTTGTTGATGAAAAATCACGAGAATCGTCCTACTGGATCTACACCAGTTCCTGAAGTAAATGAGGTGTACGCCCACCACGCTGGGCGTGGAAGAGGTCCTGGACATGGTCGTAATTATGACCAAGAGAGAAATCATTTTCTAAGTGTTAATCATTCACCAAAGAAAAATCACTATCAGAGGGGAAAAAGAAAAGATGAGAAACGTGAAACAGTTAAAATAAATTGTTTTCGATGTGGTGAAAGGGGTCATTATGCACGTGATTGTCATACTCCTAAACATTTGGTTGAGCTTTACCAAGCATCACTAATAAAGAAGGATAAAAATCCTGAAGCTAATTTTATCACTGATCATGTTGACATCACACACTTGGATGTAGTAAATTTCTTCACACACCCTGAAGGAAAAATAAATCACTTGATTGGTGACGGTTCAGTGGATATGGAAGAATAATCATGGTTGATATTTGCTAATAATAATGTTATTAATATTTGTTGTTTTGTACTGGTCATATTGTAGAAAATAAATAATTAAAGTACTCATGTTTATCCATGTATATTAATTGAGTCCCTTTTTAAAACATTTATGGAAATGTGAGTTGAAATTTTATAATAATTTGAAGATGAATTGAAATATATTAAGATAATATTTTCTTCTTATCATTTTGTGACTATAAAAGGAAACACATAGTGTTATATTTAAAGTGAAGGTAAATGCACTATCTAAGCACTATCTAAATAAAGTATGTGGAAAACTAACTTTTTCTTTTGTCATGTCTTTCAAGAAATTAAACAATTATGTTAATACTTATTTTAGACATAATAAACTAAACTAAAGTTTAGTGTTAAAGGTTTAGGTGATAAATATCTCGTGCATTATTAGTACATGATCATTATAATGATTCAAATGTCATTTTAACACTTCCATTATTTCTTATATCTTATAAATTATTTAATAAAAGATAATTAACGATTTAATATAAATTTATTTCATTACTTTTGAAGATATGGATAATTCTCCAAGTAAATTATCAAATTATGAAGACATTTGCTTGATTGATTCTGGTACAACACACATGATATTCGAAAATGAGAAATATTTTTCTCATTTAAATATGGGCAATATGAATGTTACTATGATATCTGGTAGTGCTAATTTGATCAAGGGCTCCGAAAGAGCCATTATAATTTTGCCCAAGGGAACTAAACTCATAATAAATAATGCCATGTTTTCTCTTCAGTCTCGGAGAAACTTATTGAGTTTCAAAGATATTCGTGAAAATGGTTATCATATCAAGACAATTGATGAAATGAATCTTGAATATCTTGGTGTAACCAAAAATGTCTCCAGGCAGACATATGTTGTAGAAAAATTCACAGCCTTATCTTCTGGATTGTATTGAACAAAAATAAGTGCAATTGAGGCACATTATATAGTAAACCGGGGGTTTACTAATTCCAATACCTTTGTACTTTGTCATGATCGTCTAGGACATCCTGGGTCAATAATGATAAGACGAATCATAGAAAATTCAAATGGGCATCCATTAAAGAATTTGAAAATTCTTTTAAATGATGAATTTTCTTGTAATGCATGTTATCAAGGCAAGTTAATTGTGAGACCATCACCAACAAAGGTCAAAATTGAGTCTCTTGCGTTCTTGGAACGTATAGATGGGGATATTTGTGGACCTATTCACCCACCAAGTGGGCCATCTAGATATTTTATGGCCGTGATAGATGCTTCTTCTAAATGGTCTCATGTGTGCCTATTGTCATCTCGCAATTTGGCATTTATAAAATTGTTGGCACAAATAATATGATTACGGGAACAGTTTTCTAATAATCAGATTAAGTCTATTCACCTTGATAATGCTGCAGAGTTTTCATCCCAAACATTTAATGATTATTGTCTATCGATTGGGATAAGAGTTGAACATCATGTAGCTCATGTTCACACTCAAAATGGTCTGGCTGAGTCATTAATTAAATGATTACAGTTGATAGCAAGACCAATACTTATGAAAATTAAGTTGCCCACTTCTGTGTGGGGTCATGCAATTTTTCATGCAGCAGCACTTATTCGTCTTAGACCGATAAATTATCATAAGTTTTCCCCATTGCAATTGATTTTGGGTCAACAACCTAATATATCTCATCGAAGAATTTTTGGATGCGTTGTATATGTGCCGGTAACACCACCATATCGCACTAAAATTGGCCCCCAAAGAAGGTTAGGAATATATATTGGGTTTGAATCACCCTCTATTATTCGCTACCTTGAACAACTAACTGGAGATATGTTCACAGCCAGATTCACAGATTGTCGGTTTGATGACATATTTTTCCCAAAATTAGGGGTAGAAAATAGTGAAATAAAAGGAGAAATTTTGTGGAAAAATCCATCATTGTCTCATTTTGATCCTCGTACTTCCATTTGTGAGAAAGAAGTACAAAAGATCATTCATTTGCAGAAAAATTGCAAAATCAAATACCAGACGAATTTACAGATTTGAAAAGGATTACTAAATCACATATTCCTGCAAAGAATGTCCCAATTCGAATTGATGTCCCTGTAGGACCATCTACTAGTGTCATAGCTAATGAGTCAAAAGCACGCCTGAAGCATGGTAGACCATTAGGTTCAAAGGATCAAAATCCTAGAAAAAGAAAATTTAAAGGTCAAAATGACACTATAAAAAACCTTGATATAGAAAGTCAAGATGTGAGTAATTCTGGTATCCTTGAAGAGATCAATGAACTTGAGACTCAAGAAAATAATGAACTTTCCATAAAATCAAGTGATGATGAAACAAATCTGAATTGATCAGAAATAGTGGTGGATTATGTTTTGCATATAATGTTGCATAAAAAATTATGCAAAATTGTGAGGATCTTGAGCCTCAATCTGTTGTAGAATGTCGACAAAGAAATGATTGGCCAAAATGGCAAGAAGCAATTCAATCAGAATTGAATTCACTTGTCAAGCACGAAGTTTTTGGGCCTATAGTACAAACACTTAATGGTACTAAACATGTTGGCTATAAATGGGTTTTAATGCGGAAAAGGAATGAGAAAAATGAAATACAAAGGTACAAAGCACGTCTTGTTGCACAAGGATTTTCTCAAAGGTGTGACGTCGATTATGAAGAGACATGCTCATCCGTTATGGATGCAATAGCATTGCGTTATCTCATTAGTTTAACGATCCATGAAAGGCTTGAAATGCATTTGATGGATGTGGTTACAGTCTATCTTTATGGATCACTCGATAATGAGATATACATGAAAATTCCTGAAGGATTCAAAATGCTCAAAGCATATAGTTCAAAGTCTCGGGAAATGTACTCAATTAGATTGCAAAAATCATTATATGGTTTGAAGCAATCTGGACGCAGTGGTATAACTGTCTTAGTCAGTATTTATCTAAGGAAGATTATATAAATTATGTGATTTGCCCCTATGTGTTTATAAAGAATACAATGTCAGAGTTTGTTGTACTTGCTGTTTATGTTGATGACATAAACCTTATTGGAACTTCATAGGGAAATCGATTATTTGAAGAGCGAATTTGAGATGAAAGGTCTCGGAAAGACAAAATTATGTCTTGGTTTGCAAATAGAGCATTTGACAAATGGTATCTTTGTTCATCAATCTGCATACATAGAAAAGGTGTTGAAAAGATTTTATATGGATGAAGCACATCCATTAAGTACTCCAATGGTTGTTCGATCACTTGATGTGAATAAAGATCCATTTCGACCTCAAGAAAAGAATGAGGAAATTCTTGGTCCTGAAGTACCATATCTCACTGCAATTGGTGCACTAATGTATTTTTCTAACACTACAAGGCCTGATATAACCTTTTCGATTAATTTGTTAGCAAGATATAGTTCTGCTCCTACTAGGAGACAATGGAATGGAACCAAACACATATTGTGGTATCTAAAGGGGACTATCGATATGGGCTTATTCTATTCTAACAATTGTAGTCCAGACTTTGTTGGTTATGTTGATGCATGATATTTATCTTACCCACATAAAACTAGATCTCAAACAGGTTACGTATTCACATATAGGGGTACTGCCATAACTTGGAGATCTACGAAGCAGTCTATTGTGGCCACTTCATCAAATAATGCTGAGATAATAGCTATTCATGAAGCAAGCCCAGAATGTGTGTGGTTAAGGTCCATAATACACCTTATTCGAGAAAAATGTGGTTTGAAATGCGACAAAGTACCCACAATTTTATAAGAGGATAATGCAGCATGCATAGCACAACTCAGGGGAGGATTAATAAAAGGAGATAGAACGAAACACATTTCACCAAAGTTTTTCTATACACATGAGCTCCAGAAGAATGGTGATATCAACGTACATCAGATTCGTTCGAGTGATAATGTGGCTGATTTATTCACCAAGTCTTTGCCAACCACAACTTTTGAGAAGATGGTATACAGGATTGGAATGAGAAAACTTGGACAACTAAATCGTAGATTTCATCATCGGGAATAAAATATGCGTTGTACTCTTTTTCCCTTAATCAAGGTTTTATCCCACTGATTTTCCTGATAAGGTTTTTAATGAGGCAGCAAGTAATGCTTATTAGTAACAACTATTTATACTTGTTACTTTACTAAAAATTTTATTTTAAATGGACATCCAAGGGGAGTGTTGTAAATGGATTAATGAATGTCCATTATACCCTTCTTATGCCTATAAAAGGCATTGTAACTTGTATGGAAAAACACACAAAATAAGAAAGATACATAGTTTCCTATTTTATCTCTCTACTACATTCTTCTCTTCTTGGTTGTTATTAGTTTAATTTTAGTACTTAGTCTTTATTTTATAACATTAAGTATTATATAAAACAAAAGTATAATGTCACTTTTCCATCGCTACAGTGATCTTTATTACTTATAATTAAACTAGTTACTATATCCCGTGCGATGCACGAACCCAATAACAATAATATTTATAACAATCAGTTCTATTTTTACAATACTTGTAATAATATTCATATTTAAACATGATACTATTTTAAAGTGGGCTAAATGTTAAACATAATTTATAGCAAAATAGATAACTTAATTGCAGTGAAAGAAAATTAGGAACCACACAAGTAATTTTTTGTCTTTTTTATATCAACAATGTAATTGCGACAGCAAAATGTTCTTTGAATTTTTAAATAAATCTTACCATTGAAAAATAGTAAGAAATTGTCAAATACTATTTTCGTTTATTTTTATTTGCCCATTATACTAATTTATTTTTCTTTTACTTATCACTCTCAACATATCAAGATTTATTTATTGCTTGAAATACTTTACCCTCAACATTAATTAGTTATTTCAAATATTTTTTAAAAAAAATTAAGATTATATATCAATTAATATGAATATTATAGTAAAATATTTATATAAATCATAATTTAAGACACCTGCAAAATTTTAAAATCATTAAAATAAACAGAATGAGAATAAAATGTAAACAAAGACAATATTTAGATGTTAAAAAGACAAATAAAGATTGACATTCACAAGAATGGGTATTTGAAGAACTTACGATTGCAGGTAGAATGACCATTGAAGGGGATCCCAAGTAATTGTACTAATTACTACTATGTAGTACACCTCTCCCCTCATATTAATTGATCATTTTTTCATTTTGTACGGTGTTTGATAACATTCAAATGTCCTCTTTAAAACCAATTAAAAGGGACAATAGTCGTAGTAAAAAAAACCCAACGAAGAGCCGGGGTCGAATCCCACAGGAAATGGTATATCGTAGAGAATTCTTATCAAGAAAATTGATTTGTAATAGTAAGAACATTGGATGGATGATTCAACCAATTTAATCAAAAAAATTGGTTAACAATTATCAAAATTAAACTAAAATTATGGATATCTCAAGAATTAACAAGTAATCTAGGGGTGCGGGGATTGAAAATCAATGTCACATTGGGGTAATTATGCTGCTCTATAGCGATGAACATTCATGAATAGGTTAAGTCATCTTCAATGATTCTAATCTTATTTCGATCTCATAGCATCCTTGCATAGAATCTCCTTTTGATCTCATCTATATGCCAATCTAAACAACTCAATACCTTACTATATTCTCTCTTTGGATGCACAAATAGGGAAAATAGATTTGACCCATAACCTCTATTTTGAATCAAGTTACAGACATCAACCCTAAATTGCTAATATTGGACTAATTACCCACTCCAATCAATCTCTTTTGAGCATCAATCAAAAATCGAAAGTTGGAATTAAGTTTGCAACCTTAACCCATAAATTAACCTCATGCTAATTAGCCTAAATTCATGTATGAACAACAGAAAAACATAACATAACACAATACCACTATATTAAATCAACACCCAACCCCGTAATTGCTCCCCTAGATTTTGGAGTTTTAGCCACCCATCACAAAAAGTAAAGAAATTAAACCTTCCAAGAAAACAGTCATGGGTAACATGAAATTAAGCAATTACAAGTGAATCTACTTTGGATTCAAGTTCAATTTGTCAAATTCAAGAGCAAAGTTGAAAAACCCAAAAAAATAGAAAATGTTATTCACAAAGTAAAAGTGGTTCTCTTGAAACTCACAATATTTAGAACTCTTCCAAAATTTCTCTCCCAAAAAGCTAAAAAACACTCTACTTTGGACTATTTATAGTTTCTCAAAAGTTGGCCCAAAAACTCAATATATGTCTCAGTCGCGATATTAGTTAGGCTCCCGGAAATCCTTTGGTAAATCATCAAGAGCTTTAGCTTGCGTTTTCTTGCTCTAGGCTTCAGGTGTTTGAATCTCAGTCGGCGAACTCGTTTGAGTCTGCCTTTCATGTTCGGTGCATCGCCGAGTACCACCTTAGTCCACCTTCCAAGCCTTCAATTTTTCTCCTTACATCATTATTTTCGGCGATGATCAGTAAGGTCTCTTTTCTTATTCGGCGCATCGCCTTCTCCTTTGGAGATCGCCGACCCGTCTTGATACACACAAGTTTTATGCAATGTCATTTTGAGTGAGGTCATGATCACTAGGCGATCCGCCTTTCTCGTTTTGTGATCATCAATGTATAGTTTGCACTTCTTTTTACATTTTTGGTCATTCTTTCAAACAACAATCATTACCTTGTCCATTAACCTTCATAACTGCATATCATCAACATATCATTATAATAGGAAAAAATTAGGCATTAAGAACACTAATTATTAAGCTAAATAGACCTCAAATGAGTGTAAATCTATCACTCATAAACACCCCAACTTAAACGTTTGCTTGTCCTCAAGTAAATAAAGAACACAATTAGTTCAATATTGGTGTCTACAACAATATTCAATGAGAGCTAACATGCAAGTGTCATAACAAGACTATTTTCAACAACATGCTACACTCAATCATGATTAAGAAAAATGCTTCAAATGATGACTAGCCGGTCTCAACACAAGCTTAAACTCATTTTAGGTTCTTATCTAATGCAAGACCATGTTTTGATAAATGCATTCAAGTGCCCTCACATCAATAACGATTTCATGTTCTCACAAAGTAAATCAACAAAGATATAAGGAATTAATGCAACTCACTCTCTCAAAAGAGAAATACATGCAAGCTTTGTCACATAGGTTTGCCCATATTTTTCAATCATCACACAAACTAGTTCATGCAAGATCTCAAGGGTCAATTTGACATGGTGACTTCACCTTTTTAAAGCATTGTTGCAATCATCTTCGCCTCTTCTCAAGTTCTTTTCATTCTTTTTCATTTGAGAACTAAAACTTTGACTTTTCACTCAATTATTTGAAATCCCCTTTATTTCATTACTTCTCTTTTTCATTTCAATTTTCAAGATGTTTTCATGTTAATGATTTTTTATAAGGAGGAGTTCCTTCTTTTTGCAACAAACTCCAAAATTGAGTCTTATTTCATCTTTATTTGCTTTTCACTTGGCTTTCATTCTTGATTCCTTTCCACACCCCAACTTAGGCTTTTTGTCTAACTTGACTATTCAAACATAACAATGCTTCAAAAAGGATTTTAGATGAGAAGGTAGAGATATTTTGGCTCAAGAGGCTTTCTTTTGGTTTTGACAACAAATGGGTTAGGCTCAAATTGTGCAAAAATAGATGCACGCCCTCATAAGGTAGTCACAAATCATTATGGATATTTGGGCTCTCTCTTTGAATTATTGCCCAAGATCACGCCTCACATTTACCAATATTTAAACAATTGGACTAACAAGGAAAATTCAAAAACTCCACACACATGCTTTCAAGTAAGGCCTTACGACACATGGCACTTAGAAATACACTCATTTAGCACATCCCGAAAAGATCCAAAGTGTACGTGCGATGTTCATTGCGAGACTCACATCAAAACCCAGCTAGTCAACAAAAGACACAAAGAGATCTCTCCAAAGGCACAACCACATCGATTTCATTCTTGCAAAACCATACATCATGCTCATTATAAGTACTATTCAAGATATCGCTATTGAACACAATCGATCCTCGTTATTAATGAAAACTTCAAGTATTTCATGATTTTCAAAACTCATAGGGGGGTTACATAATTAAGAGAAAATGAAAAGAAAGCAATAGAGATACACTAAACAAATGAAACACTACAACATAAACAAAATCAACCCAATACATTCATCCAAAACTAAAATTAAAAAAACACAAAGCAAAAAATAAAAATTGGCTCAAAGGCCCTCACCCACCAAAAAGAAATAAGTAGTGTCTTCACTGCAATGACAAAAATTATGGGAGGCTGAGTAAGAGGGTCCCACTGACAGGCTAAGCCTGTGGAGCACTCTCATCTGGAGTCTCCATAAGGGAATCAACCAGGGCATCAATGCCCGACACTGAAGACAACAGTGAAGTCTAATCTGGGCATCAGTACCCGTAACAACACTCGGATGAGGTAGAGTCTAAAGAGACTCCACCAGTACCAACCATTGAAGTTTCCCGAAAGGATCTCCCCAGAGTCGCCTGAATAATGACCTCCTCGGTCACTCCTCAGCTCTTCTTCATCCGTCTCCTCAGCAAAATAATCATTGACCCTTGCAATAATCTCATCAGTATCATCAACACTTGAAGCTATATAAGGCTACACAATGGAGTAGGCCCGCTGCTAGGCATCGATGGTAGAATAAAGGTGGGTACGTTTGGTAGGGAAACCTCGCCCCATAGCATCGAGGAGTATGTGGACTGCAACTGAGTCACCTCCTCTCGCAAAGTAGCGAGCTCGCCCCTCATGGTGTCTAGTTTACCAGAGCTGCCTTCGGTCTTCTTTTGGGTCTCTAATTTCCCAAAAAGGTTGTCTAACCTCACACCATGCCTCTCAACCAACCCCTTACACCTAGTCACCATGTCTCTCAAACAAGCCAAGGCTCTCTCAATATCCCTATCACTAATTATGGGCATGTCTGTCTCAACCCTCGTGGCTCTAATATCCACCAATCAGGTAAGACTACCCATCTGATAAATCAACACCTACGTCAATGGGGAACGGTTGATAGGAGTGGAGGTATGCCTAAAAATAGAAGCAACAACAAATACAATAGTAGCAGGAGTAGTAGTAGAAGAAGGCACAACAGAGGGTGTATATATATTTGCATGTTTCGAATGTCATTGGAAGAGGCCGGTGTGATACTCACAGACTTCCCCCAAAAGGTAACTTCTGCTCAGTCAAACAACTGAGTAATGAGAACCGGGAAATGAAGGGAGGTTTTCCTTTGCCTAGTCCATAGCAACATCTCATCTACAAGGATGGTACCGACATTGGTTTCCTCCTTGTTGATGATAGTTCCCACTAGCACTACCTTAGGATTTCAAAGGATTGATTTGTTCTAGGACGGTATGATGTTGCTACTTATAAACCTGAACCAATACCGAGCCACAATGTTAAGGTTATTCTTCTCTATCCTTGCGCCTTCAACCATCCAAAAGGGAGAGGAATCATCAGATAAAATGGGGTTAACCACCCTATTAAGGCATCAAGATCCTGACGCATCTGGATTTGGTAGGTATCAACACCCGTAGAAGGGGTGCATAGTACTGTGTTAATCTCACCTGCATGACACTAAACCATTTTTCCCCACACTTCCACTTCATCCAAGGGTTCTCAAATAGTACCCTTTCTCTTATTTGGCAGGGCCTTAGCATATGCATCGTAAAACTCCCTAACACACTTTGGCACAGAGGCTTGTCTCAGCTTTGTGAACTCCTCAAGCTTGTAAAATTTGATAGCTTCCCATATAGCACGGTAGTCACTCATGACTTCATCAGTCGAGAGCCTACTCTCATCTAGAATAGTTTGCTCTCTTTCTACCTTGAGCCTATTTAAGGTCCTTGGAGATATGATCGGTAGAACATGAGAGGCGGGGGTTGGATCTTGTGGAGATGATGCTAACTTGGAGCGAATATTCACTTGTTTCATGGAAATGTGTTTTCGAATTTTTTTACCCCTACTACTAGGGGTCTGTGGATTGGCTTGTTGAGAACGAAGAGCCTTTGAAGAATCATTAATAGAAATACCCATGTGTGACTTCAAAGGAGGAGGATGAGGAGAGTCTCTATTCAACTCAGTGTCTGATGTCACCACTTGTTTGCCTTTTGTTCTAGCCATTACCTGCAAACCACCCATATTCAAACATAATATTTGTAAAGCTTAGTTGAAATCAAATTCATTTAGGAAACAACTCAAAAATCACCCTGAGCCTCGCCGAATGGGAAGTCGGATTGCCTAATAGGATAGGCCAGCTCAAGTGAGTTCGCTGAATCAAAAAGTGGCAATTATCAAAGGGAATAGGCACAAAGGGTGGAGTCAATTCCAACTCAGCGATTCACCAAGTTGGTTTCGACAGGATAATATAAGCCCGCTAAAAATGATAGTGCATTTTGAAAAAAAACAGACATCAAGGGTGATGTCCACTCCCACTCGGCAATTCACCAAACAAGTTCAGCGATCTAAGAGAAGCTCGCCGAATGGAACAGTGCCCCAAGTCACATATTGGCTAAAGAAGGTAAGCTAGGGAATACTTGGCGATTTACCTTACCTCATTGGCTAGCTAAAACAAGCCCGCTGAGTAGGAGATGTTCAGCCCAGTGTCTAATTTGTACAGCTGAACTCAACATACTCAACAAACACAAGTTCCCCAACATCATTAATACCCATTTATATGCTTATCTACTCATGGATACTCAAATTCCCCCCCCCCTCTAGAAATTTCAAAGTATTGCTCAAATTGACGATTCACCCTTAAGAAAGTCGTCACTCTGTCTATCATTAGGAAAAATCATGCAACCAGGTCAACATTGAGTTATTTAGACTTCAACCACATCAAATTAAGCTCAGACTCATCAAATATACTAGTTCAATTTCACAATTTAACAAACACATTTAGGATTAGCAAATCATAGACACAACATAGGCAATGAGATCATGGGCACAATTCAATACACACAATACAAGGCTACCTAATGAAATTTAACAATCAAAATCAACAAATGGATTCAAGCCCATACCCATATTGCAATTTAAAGCACAAAATTCTCAACAAAATTGAGAACCAACCTTAATAAGAAGCCCAACTCGAGAATAATAGAGAAAGGGGGTTGGGGTGACAATCAAAGCAAGGAAAAGCACTCCTCGAACTTCAAAATCACTCACTAATGACTCATAATCACTCAAAAGCATTGTAAGAGAAAGGAGAAGAAAAGGCTTAAATTTATCAAAGGGTTTGATTGTTGAATTTGAATAGGCCAGTTCAACGGTCACGATTAACGTCACCAAACGTGTTTGGGGAATCTCCAATTAGAGCTCAATCTCGCCGAACATGCCTGAACAAAATACCAAACCTAAAGGTTGATTCGATAGACCCGATAAATTCTGCGTAGTTCACTTTGATGGATTGTCGTTCGAAGCTTCGACCGCCTAAATTGATAGTGCACTTTTCGTCATGTTCAAGCTCAGAAGGCGTACAAGAATGAGTTCTCTCAACACATTTTTTGGATCACCATTTAGGTTTTGGCATCGCCTAATGTTCTCTTTTTTAACCTTTCAACTTCTTTTAAACCTGCATTCACAACGCACGCTATTGAAAGCAATAAAAATAGAAGTAAAGACTTGGGTTGCCTCCCTTTTGCCTTAGATTGAGATAGGTGGAGATCTGGCACAATTGGGTCTTCAGCTGCTTTATAGATACCGAATGAGAGGTCACCATTTGAGATAAAGTGGAGAATACATTTTTCAAGTCCTTCAACACTTGTCAGATCCTTCAACCTTATTGAAGATCGTGTTGAACATTTCCTTGGTTCGGCTTCCTTATTGCCCAGTTGGGTTTTTTGGCCATTGACGATCATAGGGAGGAACATATCTATCTTTGTCAACCTCTCTATTTCTCTAATTTTCACCTCCCCAATATTTCCAACTACTATCTCTATCCTTGTTTCAACCGTGGTTCCGACTTATCATTGATAATTAGTGTGAGAAGTCCCTATTTGGTTTTCCAAATATTGAACTTCTTCATTGTATAATGCCTCAAAATTGGAATCATCCGGGTACTACCCGCTGTTGGTTCCAACCGCACTTACCGACTTAGGTCCACCTCCTATGACATGTTTGGAAGACAAATCAAGTTGGGTCATCATTTTGGTCATGTTTTCATCTCATTCATGGTCCTCTAAACTTGTTCTTTGCTCATGCTAGTTGTATATTAGGCACATAATCCTCTCTAGTATTCCATGCTCGGTTTACTTTGGTCATGTTGTCAAGCAACAAAAGAGCCATATCATACGGTTGTCTCATTAATCCTCATTGGACTGATTGATCAGCCATAACTTTATTGACTGAATCAAGGTTGCAATAGAAGTATTGCAACATAAAATCATCTAGAATACCATGTGTTGGACATTGTAATAGTAGAAATTGGGTTCTTAGTTCCCATATTTGAAGGGGGAAGAATCTCCAAGAAAGTATCAGTTAACTCTTCCCAAGAAGTGATAGAATTATTCAGCAACTCAGCTAACCACCTTGCAGCTTCACCCGTCAAAGAGAACGAGAATAACCCCAACCTCATGGACTCTTGGCAGATGTCCTTGCACACAAATAGTCCAAAGACCTCCACAAAATTGCTAAGGTGTTCGTGGGGATCTTTATGAGCTAGACCCCCAATGATTCCTCTTAGTTGGAGCAATTGTAATATTTTTTCAGTTATGTGAAACACAACCCTTCTGGTTGTGGGATGTATATGGATGTCTCCCGTGGTTTGAAAATATTCACATGCATATCGTTCAAATCACCATGTTGTTGTTTTGACCATAATGACTATCGTTGTCACTACTATGGTCACTCATTGTATAAGACCTGCAAATCAACCAACAACAACACAAAATACCAATCTACTACAACTAAAAAAAATTATAAGCTAATTTATCAATTAGAATTCGTAACCACCACTCCCCAGCAGTGGCGCCATTTTTTTATAAAGCTCAAATGTGCTCTTTAAGCTAATTAAAATGGACAATAATCATATTCAATAAAAAAAACCAACGAAGAGTCAAGATCGAATCCCACTAAGAATGGTATATTGTAGAGAATTCTTATCAACAAATTTGGATTGTACAATCATTCATTTGTAATAGTAAAAATAAATGGGTGGATGATTCCACCAATTTAATCAAAAGTTTTGGTTAACAATTATCACAATTAAACACAAATTACGGAAATCTCAAGAATTAACAAGAAATCTATGGGTGCGAGGATTCAAAATCAATGTCACATAGGGGTGTAATTGTGCTGCTCTTTAGCGATGAACATTCATGATTAGGATAAGTCATCTTTAATGACATTAATCTTCTTTCGATCTCATATCATCCTTGCATAGAATCTCCTTTCAATCTCATATATATTCCAATCTAAAAAACTCAATATCTTACTCTATTATCTCTTTCGATGCAAAAATAGGGCAAATAGATCCTACCCATAACCTCTATTTTCAAGAAAATTACAGCCATTAAACCTAAATTGTTAGTATTGGCCTAATTACCACTCCAATCAATCTCTTTCAAGCATCAACCAGAAATCGGAAGTAGGAATTAAATTTGCAACCTTAACCCATAAATTAACCCCATGCTAATTAGCCCAAATTCATGTATGTATAACAATAAAACATATCATAACACGATACCCACTACATTAAATCAATACACAACCACGTAGATCTTTGGATTTTAGCCACCCATCACAAAAACTGAAGAAATTATACGTTCCATGAAATCAAGCATGGGTAACATGAAATTAAGCAATTACAAGAAAACTCACTTTGGATTCAAATTTAATTTGTAAAATTCAAGAGCAAAGTTGAAAAACCTAAAGCAGTAGAAAGTGTTCTTCACAAAGTAAAAAAGTTTCTCTCAAAACTCACAATATTCAGAACTCTTCCAAAATCTTCCCCTTAAAAACTAAAAAAACTTTTTCCTTTGGCTATTTGTAGTTTCCCAAAAGTTGGCCAAAAAACTCAATGTGTGTCTCACTCGACGACCGATATACCGTGAGTTTATATTATTTTTAATACATTTCACTTAAGATTTGTGTGTGTCTAGGTCCATTTTGTATTAGAATTAATTTGTTTGTGTTATAATTGCAGGAAATAGGCTTGGACGAGGTTGAGAGAGACATCAACTTTAATTCTGCAAAAGGAGACACCTATGGAAGTGACCTACGGACCGTAGGTCCAATCACACTCCATATGTGGGTGGCGTAGATTGAGCCTCAGGAAAGTCTTGACCAAGTGTGGAACTACGGAAATCACTTACGGAGCGTAAGTCGACCCACGGGCCGTCATGCACATCCGTCGTTTGTATCAGAGATTTTGAGTTCCAATACTCAAGGAAAATTTCTAAGTGTGGATCCACGGACTGTAGGTCAACCTACGGTTTGTACTTCAAGTGTCCGTCGTTTGTGTCTGAAAGTTGAAGGTTCTAGCTTTGGAGAAAAAAGTCTAAGTCTTGAGCTACAGAAGAGACCTACGGATGGTAGGTCGATCCACGGTCCGTATGTCAGTCTCGTTGATCAAAGTTGCGTCCAGTAGTTTATTTCCTTATTTCGTTTCCTTTTTATTTATGACAAGTTTTTCTATAAAAAGGTATGTAAACCTCGTTTTTCGGGGTTAGACATTATTGTTAACTTTTAGTTCTTGGTATTTTCTTGCGAATTAACTTGCAAACTCTAGAAATTTGATTTCCTAATTTTGGTTTATAACGATTCTTGCTTTGAATTTCAGTTGAAAATTACGAGTTTCTTCTACTCATTATGTAAGTTCATGAATTCTTCTTCTAAAAATCTGAATTGTGTTCTTGCTAGCATGGGTAACTAAATCCACAACTAGGGTTGTGGGAACCACGAGCGATTAACAAAGTATGAATAGTAACTAACTATTTCTTGAATAGTGTTGTTGCATGCATTGATAATTCTTTCGTTTAGAAGTCCTTTTAACGGTGGACAACGTTAGAACTCACCTTTTTGCTACTTGCCGGACCAAGGAGGTAGTTAATAAGAAAAGAATTATCAACATAGATTTAGTGTGATACTATCTAATAGTCTAATGTCAATTGGTTCGAGGGTGAAAACTAAGTCATACATTGATGTGATGTCTAATATGAGGTAAAGGTAAGGGTTAGTAAATTATACACATGTAGCTGGACTAAGGTGCGGGGTGAAATTCTCTATTTGGCAGACCAAGCACTTAGGCATACATAACTTACCACTTTGCATATGATACATTAGGAAAGGATTACTATTACTAGGATTACCGCGTTATGATCTTATGGGGAACACATACACCTTAGTTTCTTTCTCTCATTGATAACAACTAAAGTTCAAAACTTGCTCACTTGCTCTCTAAACAACAATCAGTTATTTGTTACACAACCCCTCCCCCCCCTCCTTACTTACTTTTCACGGAAATAAGTTGACTAAACGAATATAATCATGAGTTAAGTTTAAGTCCAAACCAAATTTCTCGTGGGATCGACCCCAACCTACAAGTTGGGTTTTTTACTTGATAACAATCGCTTATACTTCTTTAGGGAGGTGTAATTTCAGCGTATCAAATTTTGGCGCCGCTGCCGGGGAATAAGGCTTTTAGATTAAGTTTAACTACATTATTGATCTTTAGTCAATTATTTCCTAATTTTATGTTTTCTTTTGTTTTTGTTTTCTTCAGGTTTCTGCTCTAGTGTATGCCAAGTACACGGAGTTGAGGCGAACCACTAACCCCATACGATCTAGTGTTGAGCAAAACTTTGAGAAAGATTAATAATCAAGGGGTCCGTGATCACCCAGTCATAGAGGAGCTTGAGGACCAAGTGAATAATTAGAATGTTCAAGTTCAGGGCAATAATCTACTTGGAGATGCATTGAGGGTGTAAGCTTCACCTGAACCAAGACTGCATGATAATTACAAGGTCGAATTCAACATTGTCGAATCTGAAGGACCCATTGTTTTCCCTCTTCTACCTCCAGGGCATAGATTTGTGGTGACTAGCAGTTTGATACAGATGCTTACATCAAGGGGTTTATTTTTCAGTATAGCTTTAGAAGATCTGTATGGGCACATGGCCAAGTTGACTAGTATTTGTAAGAGTTGTGTGGGGCGACCAGAGTTGGTTATCAACGTTATAGGGTTGAGAGTCTTCCCTCTATCATTGACTGGTGATGTTGTTGTATGGTTTTCTAAGCTTCCGTACTACTCAATTCATACATGGGACCAATTGCATAGGGTGTTCATGGCCAAGTACTTTCCGTTATCAAAGAAGTTGAACCACAAATATAAACTCAACAACTTCATGGCACTACCTGGAGAGTCTGTGAATAGTTCGTGGGACAGGTTCATTGCATTCATTAGAAGTGTTCCGAACCACCTCATTGATGATGAGTCACTAAAGGAGTATTTCTACATAGGCCAAGATGACAATGGTAAGGTTGTGCTTGATACTATCGTAGGATGATCATATGGTGAGTGCACTTTTCAGGAGCTCGTTGAGAAACTAGAGTAGATTTCCCGAAACAATAAAGCATGGAGCACTCAAAATTCAGACACCGGAAGAAGCACTTTTGCAGTTCAATCTGCACCTAGTCAATCTATCGATAACATTCGTGAGGAGATGGGTCAGATGAGGACATAACTTGGGTTGGTGTTGAAGCATGTTAGCAGAGGTGCAGAAAAGGTAAATGCGATGAATTATTTGACTAGGACTCCACCACCATCGGTAGAGGAATGTTACTATGAGGAAGATGTGTACTTGGTGAATGATCAGACGAGGGTTTCCGAGCCAATGCCCAAGGTTCCAACTCGGATAATTGGCGCCAAAGGTAAGGAAACTAAGGTCGGAACTATGACAACTACAACCGAGAGGGTCAATATGTCTGGGATAGGAACTATAATCGCAATAACAACTACAACCGAAACAACTATGGAAACAGGAACGATAGAGTTGGGCCTTATGTCCCTCCACAGAATCGGGAAGCTGGCAATAGGAAAGATAGGGGTAGTATGTCACAGATTGAGAATATGATTCAGAAGATAATGAAGAGGTTTGATTCGACTGATGATAATGTGAAAGAGATGCGAAATGACTTGTCTGGAATTGGTCAAACAGTTGATGCACATGCAGTGTCGATCAAGCAAGAATCAGTTGTCCACTACAGTCAACCCACGTCAGCCAAACACATTTCCTAGAAACACCATCCAGAATCCAAAGAATGATGGGCATTGTATGGCAGTCACTACTCGAGGAGGTAAGAAGACCATTGATCCACATATGTCGTCTAAGGTTGAAATTGAGGTTGGTATAGATGATGATGAGATTGAGGTTATTGGAGAGTCCAAGAATCCTATAGAGATAGAAGCAGAGATAACCCAAAAAGTTGTCCCCATACCTAGACCTCCACCTCCATTCCCACAGAGATTAGTTAAGAAGAATGAAGAAGGGAAATACCGCATGTTTATCGCTATATTGAAATAGCGTTCCATCAATGTTCCGTTAATAGAGGCTTTACAGCAATGCCTGGGTATGCGAAGTTTATGAAAGATTTGGTGACTAAGAAGAGGGCCGTGAGTTTTGAAGATGATGATAGGTTGCAACATTGTAGTGCTATTGCTATGAGGTCACTTGTGCAAAAGAAAGAGGATCCCGGTGCCTTCACTATTCCATGTACCATCGGGTTGTTGCATTTTGCTAAGGCATTATGTGATTTGGGTGCTAGCATTATTTTACTGTCATTGTCTATTTACAAGAAGTTGGGTTTAGGGGCTCCAAAACCGACTGCGATGTAATTACTCATGGCCGATAGAACTGTGAAGAGGCCCATTGATGTTCTCCAAGATGTTCTTGTGAAAGTGGAGTCGTTTATTTTTTCGGCTGATTTTGTGATACTTGACTGTGAGATTGATTTTGAGGTCCCCATCATCCTAGGGAGACCATTCTTTACTACTGGGCGCGCCTTGGTCGATATGGAGAAAGGGCAGATGAAGTTCTGGTTAAATAGTAAAGAGGTAACTTTCAATATCTCTAGGTCCATGAAGCAGGAAAGTGATCTCAAGTCAGTGTCCGTGGTAAATCATATTGTGGGTCAAGGTTCTGATGTGTCTATTGAAGAGTGGTTGGGTGTTGATGCACTTGCATCGGTTATGATGAATTTTGAGGGTGATGGTATTGAAGACTATGATGAGTTGGTTGCCGCACTTGATAAGTTTGAATTCCATTCCAAGCAGAAGAAATTACAGTTAGATATAAAGAATCGTGACTCTCCACCTGCAAAACCACTTGTTGAAGAGGCTCCAAAATTGGAGCTTAAGGCTCTACCGTCACATTTGAGGGATGTATTCTTGGGGAGATATGGTACTTTACCGGTCATCATTGAGGCCGATTTAAATGCGGAACAAGTTGAGGCTTTGGTTTCTGTGTTGAAGAGGTTCAAGAGGGCTATTGGGTGGACTATTGTGGACATTATTGGGATTTCTCCTGGAATTTGTTCTCAGAAAATCCAACTCATGCCGGATCACAAGCCTAGTATTAAGCACCAAAGGAGACTAAATCCGCCTATGCAAGAGGTAGTGAAGAAGGAAATCATCAAGTGGTTGGATGTTGGAGTTATTTATCACATTGCAGATAGTAGTTGGGTATGTCTTGTTCAGTGTGTGCCCAAGAAAGGTGGGATTACTGTGGTACCTAATGTGAGAAACAAGCTTGTTCTGATACGGCCTGTGTCTGAATAGAGAGTATGCATGGAATATTGGAAATTGAATGCTTGAACAGAAAAGGACCACATCCCTATTCCGTTCATAGATCAGATGTTGGACCACCTTGCTGGTAAGGGTTGGTATTATTTTCTTGATGGTTATTCAGGTTACAATCAGATCTCCATAGCTTCGGAAGACCAAGAGAATGCCACATTCACTTACCCTTATGGGACTTTCGCCTTCAACCGAATGTCATATGGGTTGTGTAATGCTCCAGCGAACTTCCAGCGTTGCATGATGTCGAACTTTTCGGACATGGTGGAGGACACTATTGAGGTATTTATGGTTGATTTCTCTATGGTAGGTGACTCATTTGATGGTTGCTTGGATCATTTGGCCGAGGTACTAAAACAGTGTGAAGAGTGCAATCTTGTGCTCAATTGGGAAAAGTGTCAGGTCATGGAGAAAAAGGGGATAGTTCTTGGTCATCGGATTTCTGAGAAGGGTATTGAGGTTGATAGAGCAAAAGTCGAGGTAATATAAAAGCTTTCATCACCTATCTCTTTTAAAGGTGTTAGGAGTTTTCTTGGGCATGCAGGCTTTTATAGGAGGTTTATCAAGGAATTCTCCAAAATTGCACACCCATTGTGCAAATTGCTCGAAAAGGAGTGGAAGTTTGAGTTTGATGATGCTTGTATGAAAGCATTTGGAGAGTTCAAAGAAAAGCTAGTTTCCGCACCTATCATTATTTCACCGGATTGGAGGAAACCATTTGAAGTAATGTGTGATGCGAGTGGAGTGGTGCTTGGTGTGGTATTGGGATAGAGGCGAGAGAAGATTTTTCATCCTATTTACTATACAATCAAAGCTCTAAATGTGGCTCAAAAGAACTATACAGTGACTGAACAGGAACTCCTTGCTTTGGTTTTCGCATTCGAGAAATTTCGATCCTATTTGCTTGATACTAAGGTCATAGTGCATACTGATCATTCTGCATTGAGATATTTGATGGCTAAGAAGGATGCAAAACCGAGGTTGATTAGATGGGTATTGTTGCTACAAGAGTTCGATTTTGAGGTGAAAGATAGAAAAGGGATAGAAAATCAAGTTGCCGATCACTTGTCCAGATTAGAGGAGAAAGCTATGCTCAAGCTAGGAGATGGGGCAGGAATTGATGATGCTTTTCTAGATGAACATTTATTGGCTGCTTCTCATGATTTGATTCCTTGGTTCGCAGACTTTGCTAACTACTTGGCAAGTGATCTGGTGCCATCGAACTTGTCTTTTCACCAAAGGAAAAAGTTTATGCATGATGTGAAGAAGTTCTTTTGGGATAAGCCTTATTTGTTCCGTATTTGTGCTGATGGGATTATTCATCGCTGAGTGCCCAAGGTTGAGATGATGAGTATACTAGAGGCGTGTCACTCTTCACTTGTTTATGGGCATCATAGCGGTGTTCGAACTGCACATAAAATTTTTGCAGTCTGGCTGGCCTACCATCCACCAAGATGCTCATGATTTCGCCAAGCCTTGTGATCGTTGCCAAAGAGAAGGAGGAATTTCAAAGAAACAAGAGTTTCCTATGAATCTAATATTGGTGATTGAGCTATTTGATTTATGGGGCCTTTATTTTATGGGTCCATTTGTGAGTTCACATGGGATGAAGTATATTCTGGTTGCGATTGACTATGTGTCGAAATGGGTGGAAGCAATTGCGCTTTCAAACAATGAAGGTAAAAGTGTCACCGCATTCCTCAAAAAGAATATCTTCTCCAAATTTGGTACACCTAGGGCGATTATCAGCGATAGAGGTTCCCACTTCTGTAATAAGTTGTTCAAAGCGTTGCTTGAGAAATATGGCTCCGCCACAATGTAGCCACTCCTTACCATCCGCAGTCTAGTGGGAAAGTTGAAGTGTCTAATAGAGAGATCAAACAGATTCTTGCTAAGACTATGAATGCTAATAGAACCGATTGGTCAAGGAGGCTTGATGATGCTCTATGGGCCTATCGCACCACATTCAAGACTCCCATATGTATGTCCCCCTACCAACTTGTATATGGCCATCTACCGGTGGAGCTAGAGCATAAGGCTATGTGGGCGCTAAAGAAGTAGAATTTGGATTGGGGTGCCGCATCGAATCAGAGAGTGAATGACATGAATGAGCTTGGTAAGTTTCGCCTAAGAGCTTATGAAAGTTCAGCCTTGTACAAGGAGAAGATGAAGAATTATTATGATCAAGAGATTGAAAAGCGTGAATTTGTTGTGGGTGATTTGGTGCTTCTATTCAACTCTGGGTTTCGCTTGTTTCTTAGCAAGCTCAAGTCCAAGTGGACTGGGCCATTCATAGTCACTCAAGTGTTCCCACATGGAGCGGTCGAGCTCGAGAACAAGGTTCAAGGTAAACGGGCAAAGGATCAAGGTCTACATGGGCAAAGAGGAGAATGTGCAGGAACTAGTTGAGGCCTACTATCTTGATGAAATTTGAGTAATCAAGAGGCATGCATCGTGCCACGACATTAAATCAAGCGCTGCTTGGGAGGCAACCCAAGATGTACAATATAGCCAACTATAGGTTTCTCTTTTCGATTTAGGAGTTTTTTTTGTTTATTTGAATTTATGTAATCCTTTAGATAGGTGTTTTATTTTTGCATTAGTGTTGGCTAGATATAGCATAGGGTCCGTATCTAAAAAGTGTCCATAAAATGTAAAAAGAAGGCCCTAACGGTTGCTACATGTGCAGGGATGAAAAGCAAATTCTGCAGAAAAAGTTATGTGCAGGGGTCTACGGACCCCATCGACGGTCTGTGGGTCCATCCACGGACTGTGAATAGTGTCTGTAGACCCCCAGGTTAGTCCTTAATTTTTCTAAGTGTTGAGTGACCTATGGTCCGCAGGTCGACCCACGGCCCGTAGACGGGGTTTCGTGGGTCCAAACCTAGGGTTTTCCCGACCCGACCTGGACATTTTTCAAATAAAACCCCTCATTTTTATATTCATCCCCCACATTCAAAACTCCATCCCAACCGTTTCTAACCCTTTCCTCTCCTTAAATCACTCCATTAACCTCCCAAATCCCACAGATCACTCCCCATTCACTTCCCCATATTCCCACATCACTCTTCTATTTCCCCAAATCCTCATCTCCATTTCCCAGCGATTCTTTTGTCAGCGTTCGACATTGAAAGGCTAGCAAAAAGGTCTAACAAGTTCATTGTCATCACACAATCACCCACTTCCAATGCTTGTAAGGTAAACGACTTTACTTTAACTTTGAATTTCGATATTCATTGTTCAATACATGAAGTCACGAAGTGGGTCTTAACCTTGGGTTATTTTTGTATGAAATTGCATGATAAATTATAGTTAGAAACACCCTTGGGATGATAGAATGTGATTGTGTTGTCTTTGTAATCAAATAAATCTGGGTAAATAGTCTAAATGGAAGTTTCGACTTAGGGTTCCTAGTTTTGTATGCTACAACATTTAAATAATGAGTATTTGGAACCCTAGGGATGAAAAACTACCATAAATTATGTTGAAATGCATGATTAGACTTAGGTTGATTGTTTGACTTGTTGAAACAATGGTTTAAAAATGAGGCATATCTGATACTTGGCACAAACCTAACCCATGAGACCCTGTCGACGGACCGTAGGCCAACCTACAGAGTGTAGATCAGATATGTGGGTCTGTCGCACATAGAGAATCCACTAAGTGTGGAACAACTGAGGTGGACTGCGGTCCGTAGGTCAACCAACGGACCGTTCTGCACAGCCATGGTTCCCATCACAACCCAATTAGTTTGGGACCTCTGACCTACGGAGGGGACCCACGGACCGTAGGTCAACCTACAGACCGTAGGTACCCACCGTAGGTGGCCACTGATGCTATTGTACAAAATTGTTTTTAGTTTTTGTTTTGGTTTGTTCTTTAGTCTAAATTTTTTTCAAATGTGTTCTTGGTCTATTTTGGTACTAACTAAGCCTCCACAGGTACCATGGCTCCCAATAAATCTCTAACATACGTACCAAAGGGCAAGTGAAAGTCGGTGGCACCAACGTTGTGGCTAATTGATGAAGATACTGATGCGGAGAAGGATCTCATCTATGTCCCACCTACTACGAGTACATCACCAACTGCACCTCTACGACCCGAAATCAATCCCGGCAGGTGATTCTCGACGTGGTCACTACCTCCCAGTCTGATGAGGAGGATACACCGATCAGTTCACCGATTGGTTTTACTTTCGGCTTTGAGTCCGCCTCTGCTTCCAGCTCCGCATCCGGCTCTAGTTCACAGGGAGGACATTTCAGTGCCACTAAACACCGAGCCTGATGTTGTTGCTGAGGAGCCAAACCGGCGGTGTGTAAGTGGTCAATGACAAATATACAGGGATGCCCGGATGATACTAAGAAGGAGAGGATGGCTCGATTAGTCACTGATGAGCGTCGGGTCCTCATAGACAGCTTGCATACCGCTCTCGTCTTTCATGAGCTCTTCAAGAGACATAGGTGCGAGTGGATGGTACGTAGCCCAGGGTCATATAGGGAGGAGTTCGTGAGGGAGTTCTATGCTTCCTACGCAGCCACCCTCCGAGGTTGGATTGAAAAATGGGCCAAGCGCGTCGCCCAGCCTCCATTCAATGCTACACTAGTCTGTGGGTTCTCAGTTGATATATTAGAGGCTACTATCCGCAGATTCTTCTACGTCCTGGGCCATACTCTTGAAATCAACACGACGAGTTTGACTATCGATGGGACATTGTGAGGAGCGGGGCATTCCAGAGGAATGCAGAGCAGAGGGAGACATTATTGTGCTGGTTGGCCCGTCACCTTGCTACAGACAAAGAGTGTGCCGAGTGGGTCAACAACCTGAGGCATCAAGAAGGCCACTTTGACTTTTTTGGCCAAATTCTTCTGGCTATTGGTGCAAAATAGGGTCTCTTCTACGCAGGCAGACAATGTTCTTATTTGGGACCGCGCACTCATAGTGGCAGCCCTAGTTGCTGGGTTCGAGATAGATTTTGCCCGCATGATTATTGTTGAGATACATGAGAGGGACTTCAAGACCACTACCATTTACCCCTTCCCATACCTCATTTTTCAGCTATGTAGGGATTCTGGAGTGCTGGTCTGGCATTGTGATAAGTTGATTCAGGCGACCAAGAATCTGGATATAGGCCTGATTCGAAATGAGGCCAATGTGGCTGCACCGCGCAAAGAGCAACTGGTTGAGGTGACACCACTGGGAGCAGACTTAGTTGCAGATGTGGAGCAGATGCAGGGTGAGGATCTTGCCCCACCAGCCCCTACTGAGGATGCCCCGAATTCCCATTTTCCGGCCACCAGTCAGACCCCTAGCGCCTCTAGACCCACTCACTTTATAAGGTCTGCGACAGTGCCTCTAACCCGTGTTCAGAAGCTGGAGGCTTAGATGGCCACACTACTTCAGCATGTGAGGTCGTGGATGCAGCGAGCGATTGAGGAGTTCGCAACTAGGGTTGAGAAGATGATGGACTGTAAGGTCCAGGCCGTTCACCAGAGCCTTGACGCATTTGAGTTGCACATCTTAGAGCGTCCATCCCCCACCACAAATGTCTCTTCCTTCCAGATGGATTTAGCTAGTCTTCGGGCTGATATTGACACTTTGCTAGCCCCACCTGAGACTGAGCCTAAGTCGGCACCCACATAACCGGTTGATCATACGGTGTTAGATGCACTTTTTAGAGATGAGATTCCACGACCTTCTTCTTCCTATCATGCTAGGAAGTGGCCCCGCTCCGGTAAGACTTCTTCCCATCATGCTAGGAGAGCTTGCAAGAGGGAGCACCAGGAGCTTGAGGTAGCACGGAGGGCCTCTATAGTTGATGAGGAGATGCGCCATCAGCGGGCTAGGGAGGTAGGTGTTGGTGCCTCTAGTAGTGTGAGCACCACAGATAGTGTGGTGAGATGAGAGTAGATGTTAGCACTACTGAGGGTGCTGAGACTATTGATATGGGCACTACTGAAGGTGACCCGATTGTTGATCCAGTGGTCTCCAGGAAACCGGACCCATCCGTTTGTTGATAGGTTTTCGGCGCTATACGCCACAGGTTTGCTTTACCCGATCCTTTATTCTTTACTTTTTGTGCATTGGGGACAATTGCACTCTATTTTGTTGGGGTGGGGTAAATGGATTGTGAGTAATAGGGTGAAGTATGAGTAACCCAACTCATAATCCTCTCTTGGGGTTTTCTTACCTGTGTTCTTTTCCCCCAAGAGACTGTTTTAATTTATGTTGAACCGGCATGTGTAGGAATGTATGTGTAGGAGTAGTGAACAATAAAAGCATGATGGCATGAAAGAAAAGAATGATAAAAATGATCCATGTCCAAAACTGTTGTTGAATTGTGCTAAATCGATAGTCTTGAGGACTTGAATGTATTGGATCTAAATGTGACATGATAAGAATTGATTGGACCTCATGACTTAAGCTAAAAACTTGAACTGGTAATTTGATAATCTGATAATGAAACAAGGTGCCAAGAGTGTGTGAGGATAGTTGAATGTTCAGATAGTTTTGTGCCAATCTAGAACTTCCCCCGGTAATCCTGCTAGAATAATCTAGGCTAGAAGTTGGGAAGTGATCATAGGCCATTGTTCAAATTAGTCCACTAAAGCCTAAAATGATCTAACCAAATGGTAGCATTATTCCAATTTGATCCAAATATTTGAGACTAAAATTCACCTCTTCTTTTGATTCACCTAACTCACCTTCCCTTAAAATATTGTCTTGGCCCCGGTCCCTCCTTGGACATGTGCACCTTGACTTAGGCCAAAAGCCTAGGTTGAGGGTGGCTGAGTCAAAAGTGACCTTGATCTTGGCCCTGGTCCGACATCAGATATTGTGCACCTCAACTAATGCAAAATGCATAAGTTGAGGGTGGCTATGAAAGAGGAAACCAAATGAAAAAAGGGTATGAAAAGAGTTGTGCTGAAAAGAGAAAAAGAAAGAGGATGTGACTTTGTGCAAAAAGAAGCAAAAGAAAAGTGTTGAAAGAAATAAAAGAAAAATGACGTGAAAGAAAAAGAATAAAGTGAGAAATAAGAGTCATAAAGTCAAAAGTCGTATCCATGTTGCAAATAGTTAAGGGAAAGAAAGTGAAATTAAAAGATGCCAAAAAATGGGTCAAGGAAGAGGTAAATAGCCAATGTTATGTCAAGGAGGGCAGAAAGTCACTAAAAAGTACCCAAATGTACCACACCTGACCTTGAGCCTACGTTACAAGCTAACAAAGTCCTATAGTGATCCTAGCAACTAGTTTGGAAAGTCTAAGCAGTGAAAATAAGGGCAAGCATATGGTATTGAGCACTAACTGTACTTGAAGTCACTTATGAGTGTGAGTGTTGAATGAATCCTAAAATTCTCAAATTCATATCTTCTGTGTGAAAAGGATTTCGTTTGAAATGAGGGCACTAGTGACATTGTCGGAAAGTTGGTACCTTGGTGATTGTGAAAAAGTGTATGTTGTGGTGTCTGTTGGTCGATCTTTGTCATATCTTGATCTGCATGAGTTAGCTTGTTGAGTCTAAGAGAAAAGATTTGCACTGAGAGTGTGGGATGGATTGAAATAGCCATGTGATTGCTTGAGTTTGTATGTCTGCTTCTACACAAGTGTCGTTTAGAGTTTAGTGTGTCGCTTGAGGACAAACAACGAATTTAAGTTGAGGGTATTGATATACTGTTGTTTACTGTATTTTTAATACATTTCACTTAAGAGTTATGTGTGTCTAGGGCCATTTTGTATTAAAATTAATGTGTTTGTATTATAATTGCAGGAAATAGGATTGGACGAGGTTGAGAAAGACAATAGCTAAAATTCTGCAAAAGGAGCCACCTATGGAAGTGACCTACGGACCTTAGGTCCAGTCACGCTCCGTAGGTGGGTGGCGCAGATGGAGCCTCAGGGAAGTCTTGACCAAGTGTGGAACTACGGAAGCCATTGACGAAGCGTAGGTCGACCCACAGGTCGTCCTGCACCTCTATCGTTTGTATTAGAGATTTCGAGTTCCACAACCTGAGGAAAATTTCTAAATGTGGAGCCACGGAAGGGGACCCACAAATCGTAGGTCAACCTACTGTTCGTACTGCAGGTGTCCGTCATTTTTGTCTGAAATTTGAAGGTTCTAGCTTCGGAGAAAAAAATCTAAGTAACTACGGAAGGGACCTACGGACCGTAGGTTGATCGAGGTTCGTAGGTCAGTCTCGTCGATTGAAGCCGCATCCAGCAGTTTATTTCCTTTTTTCATTTCCTTTTTATTTAGGACAAGTTTTTCTATAAATAGGGTATGTAAACCTCATTTTGGGGGGTTAGACATTATTGTTAACTTCTAGTTCTTGGTATTTTCTTGGGAATTAACTTGCAAACTCTAGCAATTTGATTTCCTAATTTCAGTTTATAACGATTCTTGCTTTGAATTTCAATTGAAGATTACAGGTTTCTTCTACTCATTATGTAAGTTCATGAATTCTTCTTCTAAAAATATGAATTGTGTTCTTGCTAGCATAGGTAACTAAATCCACAACTAGGGTTGTGGGAACCATGAGCGATTAACAAAGTATGAATAGTAACTAAGTAATTCTTGAATAGTGTTGTTGCATGCATTGATAATTCTTTTGTTTAGAAGTCTTTTTAACGTTGGCCAACGTTAGAACTCGTCGTGTTGCTACTTGCCGGACCAAGAAGGTAGTTAATAAGAAAATAATTATCAACATAGATTTAGTGTGATACTATCTGATAGTCTAATGTCAATTGGTGCGAGGGTGAAAACTAAGTCATACATTGATGTGATGTCTAATATGAGATAAAGGTAAGGGTTAGTAAATTAAACACACGTAATTGGACCAAGGTGCGGGGTGAAATTCTCTATTTGGCGGACCAAGCTCATAGGGATACATAACTTACCACTTTGCATGTGATACACTAGGAAAGGATTACTATTACAAAAAATGTTATTGCTATAAATTGTAAATATTTTCTTATTATAGTATATTTATGTAAATTTCCCTACCTCTTAATAATTATTCTTATAGACTATTTATAGATGTAGAAAATCTTGAATAATATAATTAAGTCCAAAACAAATTAGGAACCCAAAACCTAAAAGAAATTAGAATTCTTGTACGCGTGAACCGCCTCAAAATTTGAGGGGCCTTCATTGGCTGCCACGTGGCAACAATAATATTCTCCTTTCAAATTTCCAATTGAATGTGCCCGCATATAAGTTTTATATATTATTATATTAAATTTAATCTATTAAGTTGTCTGGTTGGTTTTCTTCTTCAATCTTTCATCTTTAATTCGTTTTAGCTTCAAACTTTCTCATCTTTACACCAATTTATTCTTACAAATAAAATACACTATTACGCACAATTCATAAAATCTATGCTTAAAAAGGACAAATATAAATAATAAATGTAAGGCAAATAATGATTAAAAATATGTATTTTTGACCTCACATCAATACCCACACTTAAACTTTTGCTCGTCCTCGAGCAAACATTAAAGCTCATCTCAAAAATCTTTGATACAAACAATTAGACTGTGACAAATTTTAACAATTAAGTACACTTCTCAATCATTATGCAAAATATACCAATAAACAACAAATCTCTAACCTCCTAACCTCAAGGAAAGACTCTGAATTCATCAAATTTAAGTTTGCTCATCTACTCTCATTAAAAAAAACTAGTAAAATCACTTATCTATCCTGAAACAAGTGCCCTCACAAGAAAAAATAGTCCACACACTCAAATCTAAAGATTGAATATAAATTTAGAACTTAGCATCAAAGAACATTCTCACACTCACAAAGAAAATTCACATGTATGCACAAAGAACCATAAGTTTGCCTATTATGTACATCTCCACTAATTAAGCATACTTGAATAGAATCAAATAGAAATTTAACAGGTTGTAATGTAGGCTAGGGGACGAGTAGGAAAACTATATAATAGTGACTTACACTTCCCTAAGCACTTTGCATTTTAAGACTTTATCACCCATTATTTTCTTCTTTTTATTTTCTGTCCTCTCTTCAACAATTATTTCACAAGTAATTTTCATCATCTCAAGAATGCTTTAATCTTCTTTTTTTCAAAGGATTTTTTTTTTCATGCCACATTCTTTTGTTCTTCTCCGTTTTGTTTTTCATCACATTTTGTTAAAGAAGGATTTTTAAGCACTTTGTAGCTATCATTGATTACCTTTTTCACTCAACAATCCTTTTTTCTTCAGAATTAGCAATTAGAATAAGTCTATGTTATAATGCTTAAGGAAGCAAGGTGCAAAAATTAGGGATTCAACAAAAAAGTTTAGGGAAAAGTATGACTACCAACAAAAGGTTACAGGCTCAAAAAGGGCTAACTAGTGATATAATATCTGAAAAGGCCAAAATTTACAAGACAAATCAAAGAAAGCCTATTATCATCTCCTAAACAAAGCAACACTTTTTATTTCGCTTCAATAACATGCAGGGCAAGTTCTAGACTGAGATGCAAAATATGGAATAAACATATTCTCACCACACATGGCACAAGTATCAATCAAGATGGATCAATTCCACTTCTAAGAGAGATAGGATCATAACAAACTACAAAATAAGATAAGTTATATATAAAGTCACAACCATGAGCTTAGGTGTCAAAGAGTCTACAATTTCCTTATCAATCAAGCATTCACAAGAAAGTACTACACAAAAATTAGGCCTAAATATCAAGTATCGCACCACTCAAAAGGGTCTTTTCTTTTCTCTCAAAAGAAGAATTAAAAGAAAACTTATTCCTAAAAAATAAAAGACACTCGGTTCAAAGGGACTATCCTCAGGAAAAGAACTGAAAACAAAAGCCAAGGAACCCATCTTAAAAAAGAAAAGACTCAATAAAACAGTAAAAACTAGGAATTCATTCATCCACCCCACACTTAAAAAGATGTTATGTCCCCAAATCATCAAATAAAATTTAAAACAAGGGTTAGAAAAACTCCCTGAGGCCTTTAGGATTAACTAGTAGCATGTTCTCTTAATTTTCATCAAGGGTACCCCACACTTAAGCTCAAACGTGCTCCTTCGCTTCAAACTTTTGGGTACTCATACTTCCCCTAATCTGCAAAAACAAGATCAAAAGAAAAAAGAAGTGACATTAATAAAATAAGATAACATAAGAAATTTTTATTTTATTTTTTATTTTTTTTATGTTTTTTTTATTTTTATAAAAAAACTCAAATAAATAAAAATAAAAAATTTAACCTAGAAAAACAATTAATTTCTAAGTCCCCGGCAGCGGCGCCAAAAACTTGTTGCTCCCAATTGCACACCCAAGTGTACGCGGTCGCGCAAGTAATATAGTGGCTCTTAAAAGAACCAAATTATTGAACCCAAAGGACTTGTCGATTAATTACTCTTACTAAATTATATTAATTCTAATTATTTATTTAAGGGAGGATTTCAACAAATGAATATATATTAACTAAACTAAAAATAAAGATAAAATAACTCAAAAGCAATTAACTAAGAAAAGATAGATATTTACACAATCAATGAATAAATCTATCTAGGATTATGATTTAACTAACAATCATGTTTAGCATCAATTTCATCAACTTATTTATTATCTAGTTGTTGATTCACAGGGTTGATAATATAGTCATGATCTCCCGACCTCTAACCGTCTACCACAATTGACAGTCTAACTACATTGTTGAGCAGGGATAGATTGAACCAACTATGGAGCATTAAGTTGTCTTCTCGTATTTGAGCCAAGAAAGTCAACTAGGTATATCCCTATCCTATCCTAGACACAAATCAATTCAAGTGACATGCAAGAAAAGATCATGCTCCTTATACTCCACATTCTATCCCTCTATTCCTCTCCCGAGTTCAAAAGAAGACAATAAATTTATTCTAATGGTGGCCAAGCATCAAAATTGTAATCACAAGAATATAAGAACAACTAATATGACAAACAATTATGCCGAATCAAAATCACTAAACAATCATTTTGTGTGTAAATATAATCCAAGAACGAGAAGTTCAACTCCACACAGACATAGAGCAATTACTATGAATCATTCAAAGAAAAGACGTAAAATAAATAAAAGAGAAGAAAAGATAATAAAAAAAAAACTCTAAATCATAAGTTATTTTCTACATTGTATCCTCCTCCGTTAATAATTCTTCTTATGGACTATTTATAGATATAGGAAACCATAAATAAAATAACTGAGTCAAAAACAAATTGGAAACCCAAAACCAAACGAAATTGGATTCCGTATGAAACACTATTTCGTCCGCCACCTTCAATGATGGTTGATGCGTTCAAATGTTGACACGTGGCAACATATAGGTTTTCAATTCAATTTCTGATTCTTTGCAACTTTTATATAATATATATTACTAGTATACATGCCCGCACGTTGCATGGATATTTAAAATGTAATAGTATTTTAAATTAAATTTATTATTTATTGTTGTTCCTTTTTTGTGGAAGATTGTCCTAACCTTACAAATAGTAGAATAAAAAGCACTAATTTGACTTAAAATTGTCGTAAGATGTTATATTATGTGCAATAAATTAATTCTTATAAATTTTCAAGAATTAATTTCATAAGCAATTCACATATAGTTAATACTGATACAAACCAAATAAAATATAATACGATTTAAAAATTAATAATAGTGTGAACAGTAATAATTAGTATAATTGATATATATATATATATATATATATATATATATATATATATTATGTTATTATTTTAACAGAAAACTTCTCACACCAATATCAACGTTTACGTATGTTTGAATATTTTTACATCAAATTTTTCACGCTTTATTTATAAAAAATTAAGTTGTTATTTTTATAAGTGGTAGATGTTCTTCTCAATATCAAGCAAAATGTATAATGATCTCTGAGAAATTATTTATGTTTTTCTCTATAAATTCACAAAGATGACAATAATTGTGACAACCTCCCCACCCGAAATGAATTTGCTTATGTTTTTTTTGTTAAATTTTTGTGATTATGTTTTCTATGTTAAATTTTTATAATTTCACGGATCTAAAGTGTGTTTAATGTGTTCACGAATAGACGTAATTATGCAAAAACATGTATTTAAACAACATATATAAAACAAATTTCCTGTTGATGTATTGTAAAAAAAAATAGTAATGAATAATATAATTCAATCATGTTGACTGAGAATCTCCTTTTTAGGTTGAAGTTTTTCTTGCTTAATGATTAAAATATTTCACTTCATATCTTACTATAGTTATGTGCATGATCTTGAAATAACACTTATAATTTTATAATTGATGCATTTTTCTTGAATGTAGAGACATAGACATGTGTGATATTTGGAAAAAAAAATCTTATTAATACGCAATAATTTCATTTGTGATTAGTTGAAAATAATATATTATTTATAAGAAGGATGAACAAATTTTTCATATTAACTTTCAACAATTAATTATTATGAAGAGAAAATAGGTGGTTAAGAAGGAGGTTGCAATCATATTTTAATCAAAATAAAATCTTAACTTCCACGACTAACCTAAAGTGCCACATTTGGCGATCGCATGATTAGCAACACGGGCAACGTTAATTTTTTAACCATTTAATTGTATTATATTATTTATTATTTTAATAGTAAAAACTCACGGTCATAACATATTCTATAAAATGTGAAGTTACACGATTTTATTGTACTTGTGTTTGTATTGTTAATTTTTTTTATCAGAATTGATTGAATACACTATTTATAATTTCTTTACATTTAATTTATTTTAGTTAAAAAAATTATTGTAGGTAATATCTATCGATTTAACCACAGGGTTTATAGTATTTTTTTCAACTATATATGAATATGTATTGCACATAAATCAAGATATAGATTATTTAACTAATTAATTTTATTAGATTATTTATTTATCTTGTTTTAATTTTAATTAAGAAACTAATTTGTAGATTTTACATTGTTTCAAGTTCTTTGTAAGTATAGTATCAATGGGATGTGCGAAATGGTGATGAAAAGTAATCATATTATACTAAGTGATAAGGACCAAATAACACTTCCTCTTAAGTGTACTACTGAAAACAAATGAAACATTAATGTAATTCGAGAACTTTATGATTGACCATAATAATATTTAACAAATGAAAGCACTTAAATGTATAGCAACGTAAACTCTTTCGAATGAAAGCACTTAATATATAAAAACATAAATTCAAGTCTAGAAAAATCCTAAGCACCTAGAAAAAGTGTATCTTTAATGTTGATGAGTCAAAGTAAAAAGTTAAAGATATTATTAATGGTACATATGTGCTATTTTGTCCCAATATTTTTTGTAGAAGGATAAAATTACAAATCAAATTTTTTGGGAGAGAAAAAAAAAAGGAGGAAATTCTGCCTCTTTCTACGTTAAGAAATTTGAAAGAAAAAGAAGATTAAGATCAACTATACCTATTACTTTTTTTGATGGTCTAATCATACTTTGGTAGTTCTCACGTTTTGAAAGAGAAGAGTACATTTTGCTGCCTCTTGTTTGTTCCTGTACTACATGTGAATTATGAATAACAGTGAAGAATAAGGGTGTGTTTGGTATGAAGAAAAACATTTTCCGGAAAATGTTTTCCAATTTTTTCATGTTTGGTTGGATTAAATGTTTTGGAAATGTTTTCCAAATCAACTCATTTTCCTCAAATTTAAGGAAAATGACTTCCCTTCAAAACTTGAGGAAAACATTTTCCAAAACTCTCTTCCAACTTCCAATTAAAAAAAAATTGTTGAAAAAATCAATTTATTTGGTCCCTACCCTCAAACCAGCCCCCCCAACCACCCCCCAAAAAAATAAAAGATTTAAAGTTTGTTTTTAAATTCAATATTTTTACCCCACCCTCACCCCTACCCCCACCCCATACCAACACCCCTCCCAAAAAAAATATTAAAAGTTGTTTTTAAAAGATATTTCTAATTTCAATTTTTTATTTTTTTACACCCCCCACCTCCTACCCTCACCCCCCCCCCCACCCACCCACCCCCTACCAGCCCCCCCACCCCCAAAAAAAAATTTTAAGTTTGTTTTTAAAAAATATTTTCGACTTCAAAATTTCATTTTTTCCACCCTTACCCTCGACCCCCCCACCCCCACCCACCCTACCAGCCGCCCCCCCACCCCCCAAAAAAAATTTAAGTTTGTTTTTAAAAAATATTTTCGACTTTAAAATTTCATTTTTTCCACCCCTACCCTCGACCCCCCCACCTCCCCACCCTCCCAAAAAAACATTTAAGTTTGTTTTTAAAAAATATTTTTGACTTCAAAATTTCATTTTTTTCACCCATACCCTCGAACCCCGACCCATCCAACCCCTACCACCCCCCCACCCCCCATAAAAAATAATTTAAGTTTGTTTTTAAAAAATATTTTTTTAACTTCAAAATTTTAATTTTTCACCCCTACCAGCCCCCCCCCAACCCACTCCCTACCAGCCCCCCCACCCCCAAAAAAAATTTTAAGTTTGTTTTTAAAAAATATTTTTAACTTTAAAATTTCAATTTTTCACCCCTACCCTCGACCCCCCCACCTCGCACCCCCTACCAGCCCCCACCCCCAAAAAAAAAAAATAAGTTTGTTTTTAAAAAATATTTTCAATTTCAACAATATTTTTCTACTCTAGTAAAAATAAAAGAAATTTTTCAAAAACATTTTTCATTCATAAATCAAACACTAAAAATCTTTTTCGGAAAATATTTTCTACTCACCAACCAAACATGAGAAAATAAGTCAAAAATCAACTTATTTTCCAAGAAAACATTTTCCTTCATACCAAACACACCCTAAGTCAAAAAAGATGGGGCAAAGAAGATGATTAAAAAAAGATAGGAACTCTGAATTTATAATCCTCTTCATCGGTTAGAGAGACATCTTATTTTTCGGGCTTCACTGCCCGTATTTGTATTTTTGAAATTTTAAAATTAATAACTAAACATAATTATTAAAATTTAAATTTTGAAATGATGACATCCTATTCTGTTCTTTTTTTGGTCTAACACATGATATTTTAATTTTAATTTTAATATTTTAAAGTTGTGCGTATCACTTGCAGATTTGCAGTTGCATCACATTAATTTTTTAAACTATTTTTAAATTTATATCTCGTTTAATGGTAAAATATGCTTTAAATTATTTTTCTATTTAAAATAATCACATATCTTAATTTTAATTATTCAAAACTGTCTTAAGTTTCTTATTATTATAAAAGTATTACTTTTATTAAAATCTATCTACAATTTGTAAGGTTTATAGTTCGTGCAATGTTGGTTTGTTTAATTATCTTTAAAAAAATATTTTTTAAGAGGAAAATTTGATAAATGACGTGTAATTTGAACGGAAGATTGCAACAAAATAATAAGGAAATTTTAATATTTATTTTGAAAAAGTAGTTATATATATAGTGTTTTATTTTAAACTAACGTTACTTTTTTTTAATATTTTAAAATTTTGTGTTCACTTAAATGTAGATTTACAGTTACAGTTAAATTTTAAAAGTGTTTTAAGATAATATTTCGTTTAATTGTAAAACCTTCCTTAAAATTATTTTAAAAATAAAATAGTAATTTATCATTTTTAATTATTTAAAAATCTGATTTTTTGTGGATAGATTTACAGTTTTAGTTAATTTTTAAAAGTATTTATCTCGTTAACTGTAAAAACTGCCTAAAATTATTTTTAAAAATAAAATAGTAATTTATTATTTGAACAAATTACATATAATTAATTTTAATTATTTAAAAATCTGATTTTTTGTGGTGCTGGCATGTGACACTTTTTCTTTTCCTATTATATATAGATAGATTATATTCAATTTAATCAATTAAGTTGTCTGCTTGATTTCTTTCTTCAACCTTCCATATTTAATTCGTTTTAGCTCCAAATTTCTTCATCCTCACACCAATTTAATCCTACAAATAAAATATATTATTAAGCACAATCCATAAAATCAATGCTCAAAAAGGACAAATATAAATACTAAATGTGAGTCAAATAATGATTAAAAATATGTATTTTGGCCTCACATCAATTTACTTGAAGAAAAGTAAAAGTTTAAGTTGGGGGTGTTGACGAGTGGTAGATTTGCACTCATTTGAGGCCTATTTAGTTCAACAATTTGTGTCTTCAATGCCTAATTATGTCCTATTTTAATGATATTTTGATGCTTGAAGCTATGAAGACTAAGGGACAAGACAAGGATGAATATTTGGAAGAAAGGCCAAAAACATGGAAAGAAGTGTAAACTCCGGAGTGTTGATCGCCTAATAAGAAGGGTGGATCACCCAACTGGCACGACCTCGCCCAAAGTAACATTGCTCAACACTTGAATTAATAGGTCAAAGACTTACATAGAAACGGTGACTTGCCTAATGCAAAGGGAGAACATGGTGACCATCGCCGAAGGTGATTGAACTTCGAGGAAAAGTGAGGCTTAAAGGGCGAATAAAGGTGGTATTCAGTGATCCGCTGAATGTGAAAGACCGACTCAAAAAAAATTGCCGACTGAGGTTCAAACACCTGAAGCCTAAATCAAGAGAAAGTTGAGATAAGAAGAAAACGACAATCCACCAAATTAGCTTGGCCAGCCCGACTAACGGCGTTAAAGTGGTCACGCGGTAAATTTTGGCCCAATTTAAAGAAACTATAAATAGTCTAAAGGAGAGAGGTCTTACAGAGGCTTTGGAGAAGGGAATATTTAGTTTTTCACGATCCAAGGTAGACCCTAGGTGTAACATGGCGTATAAGACCCCGAGAGGCCCCATACAAGACACTTAGCATACACAGACAAGATAATAGAAATTAAGAGATTTAAAAGATCGTTTCAAAGCATACAGTTTTATAAAGTGAAGCGGAAAACTAATGTCTCAAAGCCATCTAGTATATAAGAGTAATCGATTGACACAATCACAAACATATCAAGGTTATGTCTAAACAGCTTATTCATCAAATCCATAAATGTCACTGGAGCGTTAGTCAAACCAAAAGTCATTACCAAAAACTCATAATGGTCATACCGAGTTTGAAAAGTCGTCTTCACCCTCAATTAGTGATAACCTGGCCGGAGGTCAATCTTAGAGAAGAAACTTGCCCCTTGAAGTTGGTCAAACAAGTCATCAATCCTTGGGAGAGGATACTTATTCTTAATGGTAACCTTGTTCAATTGCCGGTAGTCAATACACATACGAAGTGAACCATATTTCTTCCTAACGAACAAAACCAGAGCACCCCATGGAGAGATACTCGGTCGAATGAAACCCTTATCCAACAAATCTTTCAATTTCTCATTCAATTCCTTAAGTTCTGTCAGAGTTATTCGGTAAGGAGAAATAGAGATAGGTTGCATATCTGGGAGAATGTCGATACCAAAGTCTATTTCCCTTTCGGGAGGAACACCGAGTAGATCATTAGGAAAAACTTCCAGAAACTCATTAACAACGGGGACCGACTCAAGAGTGGGGGTTTAGGAATCCATATCCCTCACCTAACTAGATGGTAAATGCAACCCTTAGAAATCATCTTTGTAGTTATAAGACAAGAGACAAATTGGCTCTTAGACATCGAATTTCCCCTTTTCTACCCTAGGATGGGTTCATTTGGAAATTGAAACTTGACTACACGGGTTCTACAATCAATAGAAGCATAACATGAATGTAGTCAATCTATTCTAAGGATAACATCGAAATCTAGCATATCAATCTCTACAAGATCAACATGAGTCACCCTATGGGACAAGGAGACGGGACATTTTCTATAGACCCTTTTAGCCACAATAGAATCACCAACACGAGTAGAGACATAAAAAGAATCTAACAACACATCCGGAAGAATATCAAACCTCATAGCCACATATGGTGTCACAAAAGACAAGGTAGCACCGGTTCAATTAAAGCATAAGCATCAAGATGAAAGACTTCCAACATACTGGTAACCATATAGAGGGAACCCTCTTTCACATGACGAATCTGTAGTGCATCGAACCTGTTTTGCTTCTAAATCCCACTAAAATCGGATGAAGGATTAGGTTGGGCCCTTCGATTATTACCTCCATCATTTTTAACAACTGAGGGACAATCTCTTATCTTGTGGTCCATCTTTCCACAACAAAAACAAGCATTAGAACCCGCTAGACACTTACCCTCATGCTTCTTTCCACACTTAGCACAAGTAGGCAATGAAGATCCACAACCATTCCCTCCTTGAGGCATAGGGTTAGACGCCCTATCTTTGTTGAACATAGGAGTAGCACTGGAGGAACCTTGCCAGAAAACCTTTGTCGGAACTTAGAACGACCATGCCTATCGGACCTTGAATGTGAGTTACCATCATCGGTTTTGGCCATCTTTACCTTTCTTGACCTTTCCTTAAGTTTATCTTCTTTGATTTGTTTATCATTAACCATGAGACAAGAAATGTTCATGTCATTAATAAGCATAGCGGTACGACATTCCTTAACCACCATTTTACACACCCGAAACAAACTTACTCATTCTTGCCCTAGGATCAACAACCATAGTAGGAGAATATCGAGACAATTGTGTGAACTTCAAAGCATATTTCTTCACACTCATATTTCCTCGACGAAGGTTGATGAATTCAAGAACCTTTGCCTCCATCATCTCAAGGGGAAAGAACCTATCAAGGAAAGCAACTTTAAACTTTTCCCAATCTAGAGGACCTGCATCAACTGCCCTGCCTTCCTTCCATTGGTTGAACCAAACTTGAGTAACGCCCTTAAGTTGTTAAGCGGTGAATTCCTCTTTTTCCACCAGCGTCACTCCTATGATCATCAACACCTTATATGCCTCATCAATGATCTCTTGAGGATCTTCCTCAACCTTAGACCCAGGAAATTCTAGAGGATTCATAATAGTGAAGTCTCTCACTCTAGTTGCCATCGTACCCACATTCAGGTTCACATGGACCGCAACCTCCCTATTGTCTTGGGCCGCCATGGCTTGAGCCAACACTTGAAAAGCAGCCTTAAACTCCACATTAGTCACTTTCTCGGGCAAAGGGTCGACTGAAACTTGAGGAGCTTGAGGAGGAGCCTCTTGTTCCAAATTTCTTCTATCATATGTCCTTCGAGTGGCCATATCATGTAGAGCAATGTATAAGGATTAGAAGAGAGAGATTTCAGTGTAAAACTCTATCACACGACTTTAGAGTAATGAAAGAAGTGGAGTTTCCTAAGCATCTCATAGCCTCTCATTCATAAATATGGTGTGCTTCACACTCATGAAGAATACTCTACTCGACGTAGCTTATGAGACTTTCCTATGACCTTTCTAAACCTTGTGCTCTGATTACCAAGTTTGTTATGAACAAAGGTGTCCACTAGGTGTAACATGGCGTATAAGACCTCGGGAGGCCTCATACAAGCCACTTAGCATACATAGACAAGATAATGGAAATCAAGAGATTTCAAAGATAATTTCAAAGAATATAGTTTTATAAAGCGAAGCAGCAAACTAACAACGTCTCAAACCCATCTAGTACATAAGAGTAATCGGGGCATACCCCGTACATCAAGTTAAAAATTCAAATGAAATGACATAATGAAATAAAGGCTTGGTCCTCGAAACATGAGGACTCACCAATCTTCAAACTTCTACTAAATAATCCTAGCCACGGAAGTGTGAGTCTGGAGTGTCGGACCCTATATTTGGGAGAATGTAGGCAAGAGTATGAGTTAGTACAAAATTGTACCAAGTATGATAGAAATGCTTTAAGTATAAAAATCATGATAAAGGGGGATTTTCGTAACATTCAATGACCAAGCTAAAACATGATATAAAAGAGTTAGGAAATATAAGTCATAAAACATGGTCAATTCAAGTAGACATCATCTTAAAACACATGTGAGATACTTCTTGAAGTAACCTTGATTCATTAATGTGGGAGAATTACCTTTAACTGACATGTAAGACCATATGAGCTATCAACATAGAATCTGGTGTCTACCCCACACCGAAAAGAGGTGTTCTCACTTGCCAAGGTAAGAACCATGAACTTCTAGCTTACGTGAATCCACTAGCTAATGTCTATCTAGACAAATCCTATGTTGGCACATAGTTTATGGGAAATAGGTAATCACCACTTGTCCACTCGGTGTTAAGCATAACTCCCACAGAATATTCATTATTCTTAACTTCTTAACAATCATGAGACATGGGTAATCACCACTTGTCTTAGTATTGGAGGTCATGAGTAATCGCTGCTTGCCTCATTCTTAGAATAGCTCCTTAACTTTGATTCATTTTTGGTGAGAAAACCATTCAACCCTAGAATCCTTCACAACACAACAACAACAACATTGATACTTCACTCTCAAAGCATCTTTAAGACAATTACATCAATTTCATAAGAACACGCATGATTTCGTAAACTCATCTTTGATAGTTCAAAACTCACTTTCAATCATCATAATCTAGAAAACATGGGTTAAGCATGGTTTGATGGGGACTTATCATAAAATCATGAAATTATATCAATTTGTGCATAATACCTCATAAAACAATCAATATTGAAAGGAACCCATGACATAGAATAAAACCCTAATTCATTGGGAATTTCTAACTTTATAAATTTGAGAATTTTGGAACTCCATGAATAAAAGGGCTCCATGTATGATAACTATCATACCTTAATGCCAAAATCTTGACTTTAATGGTGGAATCAGAGACTTTACTTGAAACCCCTAGTTTTCTTCTTCTTCTTCTGGAGAGAAATATTAGAGAGAAAGACTTGTTCTTAATTTAGAAATTTTAGAGAATGGTTTTATCTGGGGAAATTTGGGGGTAAAAACACTTATATATGGCTTTAGGTTAAGGGTAAAATGGCATAGTATTAGGCTAGAATAATTAGGAAAAGATCCAAAAGCCCTTAAGGAAAATAATTGCAGACCTCACTCACGCCCTAGCCCACGGCTCGTTGGTCAGACCATGGACCGTCCTGGTTGGCCGTGGTTGAGATCAGAGACCACTATTTGTGGACCCCCAACGATGGCCCACACATATGGCCCATGGGTCCATCAACGGACTGTGGACCACGGCCATAAGTCCCAACTCGTGGCCTAAAAATCTCTCTAAGTCTTGGACTCACCTACGAGACCTATCTACGACTCGTGCATTGAACTACAGACCTTCGGTGACCCATCACAAAGTACTGGAACTAATCATTTTTCTAAAATTCTAACTCGTCAACCACGCCACTACTAACAAACCATCATCCCATCTACAGGTCGTGGGTGCTGTCATTTGTGTTGGCACCAGGTCTGTGAAAAACTAAAATTTTCTCCCTTTTAAATCTGAGGTGTTACAGTCTTCTACTGAGAATTTTCCTTTTTAGAGTGATAAATATTTTATCTTGTGATGAACATCTTTAGTTTTAGGGTTTTCAACTTAGCTCTTAAAATTGACAAGGAAATTGAAATCAAAGTGGGTGTTGCATATAATTGCTTGATTTCATATCACCTATGGCTCCTATCATAATAGGTATATTTTCTTTACACTTTGTGATGGGTAGCTAAAATCTCAAATCTAGGGGTGCAATTATGGGGTTATGTGCTGATTTAATATAGTGGGTATTGTGTTTTTCTCTATTGTATTCATGTTCATCCATGGATTTTGACTAATTAGCATGGATTTAACTTATGGTTTAAGGTTTCAAACTGAATCCTACTTCCGATCTCTGATCGATGCTCCAAAGAGATTGATTGGAGTGGGTAATTAGTTTGATACATGCAATTTAGGTTTGATGTTTGTAGTTTGCTTGAAAAAAGAGAGTATGGGTCGGATCTATTTACCCTAATTTTGCTTGAAAGAGGGATAGCGTAACGTAATGGGCTGTTTAGTTATGCACATAGATGAGACCGAAAGAAGATTATATGAACTGATGTTATGAGATCAGAAGAAGAATAGTGTCATTGAAGATGACTCAGCCTATCCATGAATGTTTATCACTATTGAGAAACACAATTACCCTTATGTGACATCAATTTCCAATCCTCGCACCACTAGATTACTTGTTAATTAGTTGAATCTTTGAAGTTTTAGTTTAATTGTGACTCTTGATACAAAAACCATTTTCATAAATTTGGTGGAATCATCCACACATTGTTCTTAACTGCTGCAAATGAATTGATTTACATTCTCAATTTTTTGATAAAATTACTTGCACTATATCACCTTTTGTGGGATTCGACCCCGACTCTTAGTAGGGTATTTTTATTGACAATGACTGCTTACTCTTTGGATTTTTTTTATAGAGCAGTTTGAGCATTATCGATGGTGGATGCTCTTAGTTGACTATCAATGAGAATTGTTGTTCATAATGAAAATTATAAGAAAGAGTTAGTTCGTGATGTTCATAGATTGGCCCGATTGGGTGTTTGCTTGGTTGATTCCAATAAAGATGGAGTCATTTAACAAAATGGTTTCGAACGTCTCTTATATGGGATGTGAAACTAAGAAATATCATGATCCGATTATGGTTGAGTTTAAGAAGTCAGTTTCTAAAACAGTCATTGAGGCTTTCTCCTAGGGAGAGATGGAGTCATTCGATATCAAGGTCAATTGTGTGTTCCTAATGTTGGTGAATTGAGAAAATAGATTCTAATAGAAGCTCATAGTTCTCGATATTGTATTCACCTGGGAGCCACGAAGATGTACCATGATTTGCGGGAATTTTATTAGTGAAATGGGATGAAGAAGGATATTACAGAATTTTTGGCTAAGTATTTGGATTGTCAACAAGTGAAAGTTGAGCATGTGTAACTGGAGGTTTGGCTCAAAACATTAGTACTCCTACATGGAAGTGGGAAGATTTGAATATGTACTTTATTATAGGCTTACCCCACACTCTTTGGCAGTTTGACTCAATTTGGGTTATTGTGGGCAGAATGATGAAATCAGCTCATTTTCTTCCCGTTATAGTTCATTATCGGCGATGGAATATGCTAAGCTTTATATTCGGGAAATGGTAAGATTACATGGAGTGCCCTTGTTCATTATCTCTAATCGTGGTACTCAGTTTACGTCTCAGTTTTGGAAGTCATTTGAGAAAGGTCTTGGTACGCTAGTGCAACTTAACACAGCTTTCCACCCTCAAATTGATGGACAAGCAAAGCGTACCATTCAAACTTTAGAAGATATGTTAAGATCTTGTGTAATTGATTTCAAGGGTAATTGGGATGATCATTTTTCTTTGATTGAATTTGCTTATAATAAGTTATCATTCTAGTATTGGGATGTCACCATTTGAGGCTCTTTATAGTCTGAAGTGTAGGTATCCTATTGGTTAGTTTGAATTTGGTGAGGTCACTTTGATAGGGCCCGAGTAGGTGCATGAGGCTATGAAAAAAGTTTCGCTTATTCTTCAAAGGTTGAAAATGGCTCAAATTTGACAAAAGTCTTATGCCGATGTTAGAAGAAGAGAACTTGAATTTAATGTTGATGATTGGGTCTAGTTGAAGAATTCACCCATGAATGGTGTAATAAGATTTGGATAGAAAATAAATCTTAGTCCCCGCGATGTGGGCTCATATCATATTTTGAGGTGTATAGGCAAAGTTGCATACGAACTTGAGTTCCCTAATGATTTACCATCGGTACATCTGGTGTTCCATGTCTTTTTGTTGAAGAAATGTGTTGTAGATCCGACATCCATTGTACCCTTGGATGTTTTGGGAGTTAAAGAAAATCTTTCTTATGAGGAGGTTTCGATTGAGATGTTAGACCGACAAGTACGGAAGTTGAAAAAAAAGAAGTTGCTTATGTGAATGTTCTTCGAAGGAATCAATTAGTTGAGGATTCTACTTGGGAATCCAAAGCCGATATGATGTCCCGGTATCCTTATCTATTTCCCTCCACTCCTACTCTAGCTTGAGGTATTAGCTCCTCATAGTTCATTCTTTTGGATTCATGAGTTTTAGTCCTTCTCATGTTTTCATAAGCATGCATGTTCATGAAAAACTTGATTTTTGATGTTTTGACTTAGCTTCGAGTGATTCTCCATATTCATGTGCACTATGATGAGATTTGCAGTTATGTTGGGTTGTTAGTTTCTCTCCTACTCTATTAATGCTAGCTTGAGTCCCATTCGAGGATGAATGTTCTCAATGGGGTGATATTGTAACACCTCAAAATTGGAAAGTCAAATTGGAAAGGAAAAATTCAGATTTTGGCACTGAGGCAGTGACTACGAATCCTACCTACGGACCGGAGAAAATCCTACGGGCCGTAGAAGGGAAGTCGTAGAGTTGAGTTGTGTTTTTGGAAAAAATCAATTTTTTGAAGTTTGACCTATGGGTAGTCAGGACAAGTTGTAGGAAGTTTGACGGATCATAGGACTAATCCGTAGGGTTGATTCAGAGAAATTGATTGATACCTCAGTCTACGAGAAAGGTTTGATAAGTCGTAGTTAGTTCTATGGGTCGTAAGGTGGTCACGTAGAACTGATCTTGACTTAGTGAAATTTTGGACTTGAACTTATGATCTATGGATAGGGTCTACAAACTCTAGGAATTTAGACAGACCGTAGAAAGGTCTTGTGGAAAGTAAGGTGGATTTTGGGTTTCTAAGTTGGTTCTACAGTTAACAAGTACGAGCGATAGGCCCAACCTGTAGTGTTGTTCAACAGTTGTTTCATAAGGGTATTTGGGTCTTTTCCTATGCATTTAATGCCTATACTATGTCATTTTGACCTTAATTCTAGGTCCTATAACTACATTTTTATTCCTAAATGTAACACCCCGTATGCTAGAAAGACCAGTTTGCAGAAATCAAAAGTTGCAGGTGCCACCGATGGGCACCACCCACGGACAATAGGTGACCCACGAACCGTAGGTTGGAGTCCGTGGATGGCCACCTGCAACCCTCCCCAGAAAACTCAGACAGAATATTCTAAGGCACAACCCACGGTCAAACCCACACACCGTAGGTCAGACCATGGCCGTAGTCCTGGCCAGTGGATCGAGACCCAAGAATCCCCTCTCGGAAGGCAATTGACGGTTGAGACGGTGTCGGTGAGTCTGTCGGTTATCCCTGATAGCTTTTAAGTTAGGGTCATTTGATATTTTCCCTATGCATCAGTTAATCCCTAAACTACGTCGTTTTAGTCAGTTTTAACCTAGTAATTTAATTAGCACTTACCCTAGTCAACTCATTCTCCAAAAAATCATTAAGTTGAACGAAAAGAAGGAGAAAGAGTCAACCAAGACCTCTCCAAGAATGCAACAAGTTTTCTTCAGTTCCAGCCCCGAAATCAAAAGATTTCTCCATGAATTTCGTCACCAGGAATGTGGGCTTTCACTAGTGGGTTCATTTCACCCATTAGGTCCCTAAAATTCAGTCAAATTCTTGATTCTCTATATCATGTTTAGACCTAGGGTTTCTAGAACTTCAGAATATTTTTGTGATTCAGCTGTTAGACTAATCCAAATCATATTATCATGTTTTCGTGGAATTATTGCTTAGTTCTTTGCATGAAATTCAGAACCCTAGTTGTGTATATTCGTTTAGTTCATGAATTACACTTGCTAGGTCAGTTTAAACAGTTATCCATGCTCCAGTTAAGAATGTCTTATTATCAGTACATTAATGTTGCATTTTCAGTTAGCATATTAGTATTTTGAGTTATTTAGTATTACAGAAATTCAGTTATAATGTGTTACTTACATAATCAGTTGGGAGTAGGCTTAATACCAAGTGGACTAAGGGTCAGTCACCCTCATAGTCCCAGAACGTGCCCCCGTAGGAAAAGTCTCATCTATGGGCAACATATTTAGTGATCACGCAAGTCATTCCTTTATATGCTTGGCAAGGTATATTGGGTCCTCTCGATGGGGCGATACATCATACTCCACGGATAGCTCTCGTGGTTTTATGTCGGTTAACAGTAGCTCTCATAGTCAGATTCTAGTGCATTGACCAGGTTATCACTTAGAATTCATTATTCAGTCTCAGCATGTCATGTACTTGGTCATTGCATTCAGTTAGTTTAGTATTCAGTATATTCAATATTTACTTCATGTTTAGATTATATCATTGCTCGTATTGCTTTATTCAGTTATGTATATGTTATTTAGGTTATCCTATCCTACATGCTCAGTACCTTTCAAGTACTGACGCATACTCTGCACTATATCTTCTCGTGATGTAGGTTTAGGTCCTCATCATTCAGATCATGCATAAATCGATTCCCGATCTCTAGTTCAGTAGCATCAGTGGTGAATGTTGAGTCCACAAATTGGACTCATTTAGGGCTTTATTTTGATAGAAATAGTGTCCTCGAATGCTTATTTTGTCTCAATATCTTATGAAAATTCTTAAGTTTCAGAGATTTGAAGTTTTAGTGAAAGCATGGACACTTAGGCGCAAAACGGAACAAAAAAGTTGAAAAGAACGAAGAAGCTGAAGCATGAGCATCGCCAAGCACCATTGGTGAGTTGCCGATAGGACAGACTCTGCCCTTTGTTCCAGTATGTGAAGCCCTAAAGGAAGAGGATCAAAAAGGCGATGAAAGGAGCAGTCGGTGCTTTGCCGAATAGTTCCGCGAAGCAATACTATACCACCCAATGACCTAGAACGTGAAGATGGTGAAGGCAAGAACTAAACGGCGATGAGACAGAAGAAGGGCAAGTCGCCAAGTCATTTAGCGGACTCGACTAACCTCGTCGAACTATCCGCCTGCACTAATTTCTGATGGCTATAAATATTAAACTCTTTATTAATTTTAGTAGTTCCGAACCATTATTATTAATGTAACGACCCGAAAAATGATAGAGTGAAACTAGAGCCTCACATGTGAGTTTGGAGTCGAGAACTTAATGAAATGATTATATTTGAATTTGACCCAAAAAGTTCTTAAAAATGTGCTTCGGAAGTTACCGGAAACTTGTTTAGCTGTATATAAAAAGATTCGTTTCGTTTTTCGAAAATCCGACTTCATATTCTTGTTTAGGGGGTCAAATTGAGTGGGAAATGGGTCTAACCCAAATTTTAGAGCAACCGTATCAAAATCCGAAATTTCCAAGTGAAGCCTTTTTCGAGGGTCTACTTTGGAGGGTCATATCTCCTAGCACACAAATTATTTGGGTGGCCAATAATATATCCATGGAAAGCCCTTTGAGTTAGATACCTAACGCACTTCGTTTCATCTCATTCGGAGTTCGGACGAAGAAGTTAAGCCCATTTTCGTAAAATCTGTTCGGCAGGAAAAGGCAATTTCCAGTAGGCGTTGTTACTGTTCACCCGCCTCATTTTTTTTCTAAGTGTTGGACCATTCTTCCAAAGGACATATATTATTTCCTAGATACCATTAGTTCAATTCCCATCCCTAAAACATTTCCCTCTCTACAATCCTCCATTAAGAAGAAGAAGAAGTGGGAGCTAGGGCTTTGGATTCAAGGCTTTCTTCATCAAATTTCGTGGGAGATCATAGCAAAGGTATGGTGGTCTTGATCCTTGTCTAAATTTCCATTCAAGGAGCCAAATCCAAAGTTATTTCAAAGTATGAAAAATCTAGGTTTTCACTCAATCTCATGGGTTCTTCCACCAAATGGTTTTAAAAGGTTTCTAATGGCACTTTATGGTTATATTGTTGTTGTATTGACGATTTAAGATGAAAATACTCCATGAACCCATGATTTCTCTTTATTCCTAGTTTATGCTTTTATGAAGTGGGTTGCTAGATAATGAATGTATATGAATCAAACTTGTTTAAAGGTATTTAGATTGTTGAAGTATGTCATTACCCATGCTTATTTTATGGTGTATTGTTGGTGTATGGGTATGTGAGGCTTAGGGCCTTAAAGGCATAGTATGAGAAATTTGAGTGTTATCATGACATTATATGAATGAAAATTCAATGAAGATAATGTGATCATGTTATGAACGTAAAGGTGTTGCTATTGAAAGATTATTTCTCAATTTGACACTCATGAATGTTGATGATAGAATATGAAGGATTCTTCAATATAAAGTATACCTTGAATTGGTAGGGCTTATGCATCATTTTCTTGTATAAATGATTATATTGTTGATTGTTGAATCCTCGGATCGGTAGGCTAGTGGCACCCTTCCACACGAGCTTATAATGAACCTTGGAATCGGTAGGCCTATGGCACCTTTCCATGAAGGTTAATGATGAGACTTGAACCGGTAGGCCCATGGCACCCTTTCAAGAGGAGTTAATGAGCTTTCCTAAATGAACCTTGAAACGGTAGGCTTAAAGCACCTTTCACGTGTTAATAAATGTAATTTGGAGTTGGTAGGCCAATGGCACCTCTCATATGTGATAATGTCAATGTAACGAACTATTCTATGGGAATGTAGGCTAAGCACCGAGTGGATTTGGTTAGATGGAAACTCCCCCAATGGTTAGGCATGAGTTTCAATGATCGTCTACCTTATCCCATAAACTATGTGCCCGCATAGGTAGCTAGTGGATCCATTAAGCTATATACCGGTCTTCCTTAGGCAAGTAGACCACCTCTTTACGGTGTGGGGACTTATGACACCGGATTCCATGACAAGCTCTCATGGTCTATGTCGGTTAAACGCTTACTTCCCATCATGCGAGATTTCATTATGGTTTCTTGATAGGTTCTACAAAGTGTAGGTAGTAGTATGGGATGCTACCTATACATTGCACGAGTAGGCTTGGAGAGGGTCATAGTGAGTTTCTCTAAATCCTAATGTATGTGATACAATTGTGGCCTAAATGAGGTTATTAAAGAATGTTGGCTCTCAAATGCTTAATATGAGATGCATGCTATACTTGGGTTATATTACGAGTTATTTTCCCTTGTCATGTCTTAATTAATGATATACCTCTTATGTATGAATATGGTGCAAAGGTGAAAGAAAGGAATGATAAGTTACCTTAAGTGACCTTAATGTGGTGCCTTAGTATGGATGGTGGTATAGGACGCCATCCATACATTGCACGAGGTATAGCATAAGGGTTTCTTGAGGTGAAGGTCCAAGGTAAAGGTTTTCATGTTGAAATTGTTTAAAGGTAATATTATGACTTACTTGATGTTTATGCTTGTATTGTATGTCTTTTATGCAACTATTCATGGTACTTCAAAAAGTGGCATAATGCATGGTTTCTAACCAAAATGTCCCTTTTAAAGCATGTTTTGCATGGTCATCATACTTAGTACATTTTGTGTACTAACCCATATTCTTCATATTTTTACTATAAGTGTAGGTTCCGGCAAGTGATCCCTCCTAGCTAGTTTGAAGTGTTGGATTGCTTTCCTCCAAGACTTGGTATGTCCTCATGGATTCGAGGATAAGACTTTTAAGTTCTTTTGTCCATGTAATAGACTTCTTTGATTGTAAAGGGTCGTGTCCCTACTTATGTTTTGTGACTGTGTCTAAGATGGCCATGTGAGACTTAGACTTCCGCTGTGTGTTTTTAAAGTTGTTTTAATGAAGTTTAAATGTGTGGATGTAAATAAGTTTTTTTCTTATTCCGCACTATTTTCATTATTGAATGCAATGAATGACTATGTGGCTCGTATAAGACCCCTTCGGGGTCGAATACGCCATGTTACGACTAGGGGGTACTCTCAGGTCGTGACAATTAATTTCAGAATAGAATAGTACATTTTTATATATTTTCTCTCAAGTTTGGAGAGGGTTTTGTGGGAGACTTGAAGAGAGAAGGATTTCATCTTCCCCAAGTTGGAAGTGGGTCTTCTCCATTCTTCTTCCTTTGCTTAAATCAAGGTTTAATTTATTATACCCATTTTATTTTGGTATCATTTTACGTGTATTTTGTTATTTCTTGATGTGTGGCTAAAAAACCCCATTTTGGGGGTGTGATTTAGCAAATATGTGTTGATATTATTGTTGGGTCTTGCTTGCTGATAGGGTAGTATTTTAATGGTGATTTCACCTAGTGGTTTTGGTTTAATTTAAAGGGTTTGTAGTTGCAAATACAAAACCACCCATGTGTTTTCAGCTTGCACGAGAGGGAGGTCGCGAAACCAAGACCACTAGACTGATGTCACCTAAGGAGTGGGTCGACATGAGGTTCAGCCCGAGAGGGTGAGCCCTAGTCCCATATCCTAACACTCAGCTCGAGAGAGTGAGTGGGCTAAGGCATAGGCTAGTCTTCATGCGACAAATGGGTGTCCGAGAGGAACCCATTTGAAACAGGGTAAGTTTCCCGAGAAGGAACTTATTTCCATCTAAAGCTTAGCCTAGTTACTCTTAACTTGGAAATTTCCTATTGAAAGCATGTACCCAACGATTTATCTCAACTTGTATTACGGTCACACCCCAAGAACATTTCCCCATACTTGATTTTATTGTTAATTTTTTCTATTTTTACTACTTATGACAAAAACCCCAATTGATATTTGACACTTTCGTGTCACCCCCTTTAATTTACTAAGGTTTTGTTCGTTAATGTCTTTAGCTACGACTAGTTAGAGCTTAGTTTAATTTTCTATCAATTCTCAAAACCACTCCTTTGGGATACGACCCCAACCTTTAGTTGGGTTACTATACTATCGACGATCGTAGACACTCATATTGTAGGTTAGTGTCATTGGTCACGATAAGGATCAAAATGGCGCCGCTGCCGGGGAGTGGTGTTATTTGAGAATTTTTAGATTAGTAGAATTTTTGTTCTTCTTAGTCGTAATTTAATAACTTAATTCTTAGTTTTGTTTTGTGATTTGTCAGAATCTAAACAAGGGGAAGCAAGAAATATTCGGGAGTTAATGTAGTTTCCTCCATTAGAGGCAATGATGTATCGGGATTGTATCCTAACCTTCAAGCAATTGGAGGATGAGCGAATCCATGAGACATGGGCAAGATTCAATGAACTGCTAACCCAATGCCTCACTCATGAACTTCTCGGTTTAATCCACAGTGATTGCTTCTACCGAAGTCTTGGCCTTAGAAGCAAGATGTTGGTTGACCAACTCCTTCCTGGCGGAACATTAAAGCAGCCATATATAATAACAGTCCAACTGCTTGACAATATGGCTAAAATGAGCCAAGAGGTTGAAAAGGATCTCTTGATGACCATACTAATTACCCAAATGGATGAGTTAAAAAGAAATATGGTGAAGGTCGAAGCTCATTGCAAAAGGAAGGATAAATACATTCCCCCTCATAATAGAAGAAATAAGGAGACCAAGCACATCTAGGGAATGCTCTCAACAATTCTCCACAAGGTGACCGAGCAAGACAAAGAGCTGGAGGGATTGAAAGAAGATATCAAATGAATGAAACGAATTATTTGGTCTCATTCCAAAGCTGTCCAACTGCTCGAGGACCTGATGAGTCATGCGTTGCCTCAACTCCATCAGCAGAGAAACAGGGGGTGGCCTAATGAGGACTTGGCCAACCCAACAACGAAACTTGAGCAAAGATTTGCATCCTGACACGACGGTAAATAAAGCGCTTCTTGGGAGGCAACCCAAGGTCTTAAACGTTTAGGATTTTACTTTTATGAATAATGGTGTGTTGTGTTGCAGGTTAACACGAGAAAAGTGTGGAAAATTTCAGGTTGGCGAGCAAAAAGTCCATTCTGTGAGCCAAATAGGTCTGTGAGCCTGACTGGATCCGCCGTTTGGTTCAATACAAGAGTTGACAGAGCCTGTAAAACTCAGCGGACTCGAAAAGCAATTCGGCGCATCGCTAATAAGTTTGGTGATCTCGATGCAGACCGCCGAATTAACCCACTAAAAATTGAAGATTTCTGAAGAAAGGGCAGGATAAATGACCACTCAGTGAATCGCCGAGTGGGTTGGCAAGTGCGACTAACATCGCCAAATGGACACAAATTGAACAACATATATTGCCATCAGGCATACTTCTTCATTATTTCTCACTTTCAAACTCCATAACTTCACACCAAGGTAGTAATTTACATTCTCTCACCTTAAAGTAGTACTTTAGTCACGGATTAGCGCTTGGAACTCAGATTTTCGTTGCCGCCTAGCATTACAATTTTGTTTACTCAGCAAAAAGATTAGTTTCTGAAAAACCCCTGTTCAGTTTTGAATAGTTCAACCTCATCTGCAATCTAAGAGTCTATTGATGCGTGTTAGATCTCTCTGATATGAGTAGAAGTTTTTGAGTACCTGCTTCTGATTTGTAAATTGGGGCTTATTTGCTTTTACTGTTCAAAGTCCTTTTTCGCTCTACTTACCTTGAATCTAAATGTGGAAAACTATGCATAATGGGTGTTGACCATGAATGGGTGCTATAGGTCTGGGCTAAAATTTCATTAATGCATGGTTTAATTTTGCTTTTGAGGTTTGTACGATCGATTTTGAAAAGTGAGTTGAATCTCAGGCACGTTAAGTCAGTCGGTGAGCTAGGTTGAGCTCGCCAAATCACTCAGCGGTTTGCGTACTAACCCTAAATAGCCTTTAATTTCATATCTTAAGCATTGTGGGATCTGTAACTTTCGGCGGACATATTCATGATCGCCCAAGAGATTCGGTGATTCACTGATTAGATTGGCGATTCTGTCTACAATTCTGTGTGACAATGTAAGTACTGACTAATCTCTCTAACGCTTTGTAGATATGGCCACGCGATCAACCAGAGGAAGGGAAAAGGGAATTGTGATTAGTGAAAATGCACCTCCACCCAGGGGCAAGGCTACCACAACTATAAAAAGCAAGGGGAAAGGCAAAACCTCTGAATTATCTGACGCAAGCTCTGATAGCACAGGCTTCTACACCACTGAGCCACCCACATATAACAGTGAGAGTGCAGAGTCTGACGAAGATTACCAGACAGAGGCAAGGAGGGTTGAGTTACGATCCAAAAGGATACCTGATCCATATCAGATAAAAGATAGTTAGTCCACCACTCCAACTCCTCCAGCTCCAGGGCAAGAATTAGTGCTGGCACATCTAGTACAAGGTCCCAAACATGGATCAATGAATTTATCAAAGGCAAATGGTCTGAGAATGATCATTGAGGAGAAATAACTTTCCATAAATGGGGTTATTGATAGGTATCCAGAAGTGATGGAGTGCCTGAAATACCACAAATTCCAAATCTTCATAAGACATCGCGGATCTTACATACCAAGCTGGGTTAGAGAGTTATACGATGCATACAGTACATTAGTACCTCAACGGAAAAGACTAGTCTCATCTTTTAAAGCAGTTGACCATGTGGTTGTCCAAGGAAGGAAGGTAGCCTGTGACAGTGAGACTATCAACATAGCTTTGGGAATGCCGATAAGATTAATGACCATTGCCAGCACTTAATCAGGACACAGAAGCTGGATGCAATGAAAAAATGGCTAGCTCCACTAGTCTCAGATGATAATGCTCCAACATGGTTAGCAGAAGGATTTCCAATTGAGAAGAAAAATTTGAACATAGTTGCACGATACTAGTTCGGATTCATCAGCAGCACAGTTATGCCATCACAAAATGAATCAATCCTTTGTCATGCTAAGGCAGCTTATCTTGGATGCATCATGAAGAAAACCAGGATAAATCTTGGGAAGATCATTTCCTCTAAAATCCATATGCGTGCAAAGCAAGGCCAGACATCTCTCCATTTCCCGGTATTAATCACTCAATTATGCAAAAGAGCTTGGGTGCCTGGAGATGCAACGAAGGATGTGGAATTGGTTGCCACCGCCTCCATCAGTATCCGAAAGATCAAAGCCGAATATCTTAAAGACCAGGTAGAAAAGAGACAGAAGGAAGTTGTGGCCACTAGATCTATACCTGCAGAGGCATATTTGCCTACTCCGGCCCCTGGACCTTCAGGTATATCTGATGTCATTACCACCCATTTTGACTCTACAGGTCCCTCTGATGCTTTATTACCACCCAGACCTACAACTGTTGTTGCCCCCTGTGAACCAATCACTCAGGCATCATTGATCTGAATGGGACAACTTGCCCAAACTGCTAATTGTCGGACTGCCAACATAGAAAGCTCCATTCCATGCATGATTCAGGCTACCCTCGACAATGGTGTGAGACCACTGAGCACTACTATTGATGCTCTAGAGGCCAGGATGTTAGTGTGTGAGCACGATCAAGGAGCCACAGAGGAAGTAACAGCTGTAAAGTCCACCATTACAGAGTTGAAGAAATATGTGGATTACCTAAAGTCCACTGATATATCCATAATCTTTTGATTAGTGGAAGTTTTAGAAGTGCCCGAGATGCCTCAGACTGCCGCAGGACATGGAAATGGAATTGAGCATATAGTTGATCCTGAATCGGAGGCAGAAACTGACAAAGAGATATTTGAGGAAGCTACAGTGGACGAAATAGCCGAGACTAAAGAAATCATGATAAATGTTGCTGTGCAAGTTTCTTTAGCAAAGTCTCCTGCTACGGGATCCAGTGGAGCTGGTCCTTCTGGTGGTCACTATGGATACTGATGCCATGACAGATGGAGCAATCGCATAGCCAAGATTCCCTATTTACCTCCCTCTATGTTCGTAGTTATCTTTGAAATCTTTGGATATTTATTACTTGCATTTGAGGACAAATGTTTTTATTTGTGGTGGGGTGAGGCCCACCTATGTGTGCTACTTTTTGCTCGTGTTTGTGTTTATATCTGGGATGTTCTGTTTATAACTATTTTTTACACTATTTTTGTGGATGTAAATTTTGAATTTTTAGCACATTTTTGCCACCCCTCGTAAGTAGAATGTGGTTATTCTTTTGCGAAAATTTCAGTCTCAGTTTCGATCAATACCGATGACTTGAATAGTGCTCTCAATTGAACAAACATGAATGTACGGCTACGATGAGGCCAAATAAAGTTGCATAGACAATATGTGAACTCTTTGCATCTCGTTGTGATTAGCCACTTATCGAATTGATTCTCTTGTAATGACCGCTGCACACTAGTGAAAGTGTGTAGTCTTGTTTGACTTAAGTGTCGAATGCCTTGTGTGATTAGCTTGCTTTGAAACTTGCATGAATAAACCTAGAATTTTCCCTGTTAGTCTGATTGATTTAGAAAGGTGTCCTCTTGAGATGATCTTAGGCAACTTTAAAGAGTGTGAGCCAAATTTGACATATACCTCTTTTGTGGCCTACCCGTGAGTGTGTGAAACTCTTTTGAACACCCTTTGTGCCTTACCTTTCTTTCGAAGAACCTTGATAAACTTTAGACCATACTTGACTCATTACCTATAATCCTCTTGATTTGTGGTTTAAGAGAATAGCCAACTTAGGCCAAAAGCCCAAGTTGGGGGTGCGGTGAAAAGGAAAAGGAGAAATCAAGAAGTGCAAGAAAATTCCACCTTAACCCATGGTATTGCATAAAAATGGAACCCCTTCAATTCAATTCAATTCAAAAAAAATGTGGAATAAAGTACGAAGGGAATCAGGTTTCAAGCAATCCATGGAGGAGAATAAAAAGGTGACTTAGAAGCACTAGAAAAAGAATTGATAAATGAAAAGAAGGGAATGCCTTGAGAATACCACAACTCACGAGGAAAAAGTCACTGAGCCTAAAATGATCATACCTTTGCACTCATCCCCATTACAAGCCTGAGAAAGACCTTTTTTATCTTGAGTAAGCCGAATCGAAAGTCAATTGGAAAATAAGGGCAAACCTATGGGTGAAAATATGCATTGTGTTCCTTTTTTTGAGTGTGAGCGTTGCATCTTATTCTTGATCTTGAATTGATTAACCTCTGTGTGTGAATATGGAATCATTCTTTATGTGAGGGAATTTAGATACTTTTTGTTGAGCTTGAACTTGCACAAGTAGCAAGTATTGCGAGCATGAGAATCTTTGGTAATGGTGTGTCACAACTTGAATCTTTGAGTACACAATTGATCCTTGCATAAGTAAATTCAGTCTTGTTGTGTGCATTCATGATTGAGTCTTGTGTAGCACTGTTTGAGACACCTATTTTGAATGGTTGAACTCAAGTTTGCTTGAGGACAAACAAAAATTTAAGTTGGGGGTGTTGATGAGTCCACAGATTGGACTCATTTAGGGCTTTATTTTGATAGAAATATGTCCTCGAATGCTTATTTTATCTCAATATCTGTTGAAAACTCTTAAGTTTCAGGTATTTGAAGTTTTAGTGGAAGCATGAACACTTAGGTGCAAAACGGAACAAAAAGGCTGAAAAGAACGAAGAAGTAGAAGCATGAGCATCGCCAAGCACCTTTGGCGATTTCCAAAAGGACAGACTCCGCCCTTTGTTCCAGTATGCGAAGCCCTAAAGGAAGAGGATCAAAAAAGCAATGAAAGAAGCAGTCGGTGCTTCGCCGAATAGTTCCGCAAAGCAATACTATACCGCCCAATGACCCAGAATGTGAAGATGGTGAAGGCAAGCACTAAACGGAGATGAGACAGAAGAAGGGCGAGTCGCCAAGTCATTCGGCAGACTCGACTAACCTCGCCGAACTATCCGCCTGCACTAATTTCTAATGGCTATAAATACTAAACTCTTTATTAATTTTAGTAGTTCCGAACCATTATTATTAATTTCATAATAGAATAGTACGTTTTTAGATAGTTTCTCTCAAGTTTGGAGAGGGTTTTGTGGGAGACTTGAAGAGAGAAGGATTTCATCTTCCCCAAGTTGGAAGTGGGTCTTCTCCATTCTTCTTCCTTTGCTTAAATCAAGGTTTAATTTCTTATGCCCATTTGATTTTAGTATCATTTTAGGTGTATTTTGTTATTTCTTGATGTGTGACTAAAAACCCCCATTCTTGGGGTGTGATTTAGCAAATATGTGTTGATATTGTTGTTGGGTCTTGCTTGATGATAGGGTAGATGTATTTTAATGGTGATTTCACCTAGTGGTTATGGCTTAATTTAATGGGTTTGTAGTTGCAAATACAAAACCACCCATGTGTTTTTGGCTTGCCCGAGAGGGAGGCCGGGGAACCAAGACCACTAGACTGATGGCCTAAGGAGTGGGTCGACATGAGGTTCAACCCGAGAGGGTGAGCCCTAGTCCCATATCCTAACACTCAGCTCAAGAGAGTGAGTGGGGTAAGGCATAGGCTAGTCTTCATGTGGCAAATGGGTGTCTGAGAGGAACCCATTTGAAACGGGGTAAGTTGCTCGAGAGGGAACTTATTTCCATCTAAAGCTTAGCCTAGTTACTCTTAACTTGGAAATTTCCTATTGAAAGCATGTACCCAACGATTTATCTCAACTTGTATTGCCATCACACCCCAAGAACATTTTCCCATACTTGATTTTCTTGTTAATTTTTGCTATTTTTACTACTTGTGACAAAAACCCTAATTGATATTTAACACTTCATGTCACCCCCTTTAATTTACCATGGTTTTGTTCGTTAATTTCTTTAGCTACGACTAGTTAGAGCTTAATTTTATTTTTCTATCAATTCTCAAAACCACTCCCTTGGGACATGACCCCAACCTTTAGTTGGGTTACTATACTATCGACGATCGTAGACACTCATACCGTAGGTTTCTGTCGTTGGTCACTATAAGCATGAGTGAGTCCTCATTCTTTGAGAACGATTGACATGTTATCTTTCTATTTTCAGTGTTTTACTTTTAGTTTTACTAGAAGTTTACTGGAGGCATGTCCCGGCAGCTCTAGTCAATTAGAGGCTTTTATTCAGACATAGATAGATTCAGTTTTAGTTGAGTTTGATCTTTCGGTTGTCATTAAACTCAGTTTTATATATTCAGATTTAGAATGGGTATTCCCCATCATTTTCCACTTTGTGTTATGTTTTAAGCTTCCGCACAAAATCATCTTATTTCAGTTATCTTAGTATGCTTATGATATGCCAACAGGGTTAGCTTGGGGTCACTCATGATCCTAAGTCATGTGTCCACGTCTTGGGGGTAGCCTCGAGGTGTGACAAACTATGTATCAGAGCACAAGGTTCAAGAGTCCTAGGATGTCTGAAAAGCCGCACTAAGTAGAGTCCCTTTCATGAGTGTGAAGTGCGCCACACCTATGAGGGGGAGGCTACGAAGTGTTTTAGGAAAACTTCACTTTTTTTATATTCTTATCGTGCGTTGGTGTAACGACTCGGAAAATGATAGAATGAACTTGAGTCTTGACGTTTGGGTTAGTGGGAGCTTAGGTTGATGTTTATGCTGTTTTAGAACTTAAATGGAGCTAGGTAGCATCCTAGGGTGCAAGTAAGGGCCTAGGAAAGCGAGTTAGGGTGAAAGAAGCCTTGTCCTTGGAAGGACTGTTTGGTGATGGGGCTGCTAGATTGCCTAAGGGGTTGGCGAGTCTCCCTTATGCCCCTATGGTCGCCTAGTGGACTGCCCAGTTGACCAGCCTTTGAGTAAGCCCACTGGAACAGACGGGCAAGGGGCAGATTTTTAAAGTTACAACTTTTAGGGTCAACTTCAAATGATGATATCTTTTAGCTCAAAACGAATTAGGTGGACCATTACCTATAAAATTAAAGGTATCTGAGTCCTCTTTCCAATGCCACCAAATTTTCCCTTTTCCGATCTCGGAGTAAAAAGTTATGCCCAAAATAGTGAAGCACTGTCAAAAAGGACGAGCTTAGACGGGTTTAGTGAAAACTTTCAAGTTTAACTTTGTGGGTCCTTAATTCTTTTCCTAAGTTGAGTCCCTATTATTATATGCCTTTCCTAGCAATTATAAAACCCTTCTAGACCAAAATTCTTCCATTTAAGTCGCTCCAATTAGAATTAAAAAGAAACCCACCTCCTCTCAAATATTTCTCTCTCTACAATCCTCTATTGAAGAAGGTCAAGAACTTGGAGCTAGGGCTTGGATTGAAGGTGGTTTCTTCATCAAATTCCTTGGGGAATCTTAACAAAGGTATGGTGACCCTTGATCCTTGATTATCTTTCCTTCAAGGAGTCCATTAAAAAGGGTTTCAAAAGTCTTCAAAGAACAAAACTTCTATTTTCTATTCTAGGTATGGGTTCATGGGTAAAATGTTTTCAAAGTCATTATATTGGTGAATTGAAGTTCTATTTATGATTTTAAGATGATTTTATATGAAACTTCTTCAAGAACCCATGTTTTCATTAAAAGCCTAGAATTTGCTTATGAAGTAGGTTTAATGCCTATGATTTAATGTTGATGAAATTGTGTTTAGATTGGATTGTATTGTTGATTTATATGGTTTTCTATACCTATTTATGATGAATTGTTGGTATATGGATGAATTGAGGATTGTGGCCTTATGGGCAAGTTATGGGTGAATCACCTTGTGGTGATAGAATTGTTGGGAATTGAGTAATGGTGATTATGGCTTTGGAGGATGGTAAGTTGACTTAATCTCATATTATTAGTAGAATTATTCTTGATGATGATCCACTTGAAAGGTGGAGGTGTTTACTTATTTTGTACATTGTGACCATGGCCTTGAAGGCATAGTATGAGAAATTTAAGTGTTACATGACATTTTACGAATGGACATTCAATGGAGCTAATGTGATCATGTTATGAACGTAAATGTGTTATTATTGGAAGGCTTTTTTCTCAAATTGACACTCATGAATGTTGATGATAGAATATGAAGGATTCTCCAATGTATTGCATATCTCGAATTGGTAGAGCTTGTGCATCATTTTCTTGTTTAAATGATTATATTGTTGGTTGTTGAATCCTCGGATCGGTAGGCTAGTAGCACCCTTCCACTCATGATAATAATGAACCTTGGAATCGGTAGGCTTATCGCACCCTTCCATTAATGATAGTAATGAACCTTGGAATCGGTAGGCCTATGGCACCTTTCCATGAAGGTTAATGATGAGACTTGAACCGGTAGGCCCATGGCACCCTTTCAAGAGGAGTTAATGAGCTTTCCTAAATGAACCTTGAAACGGTAGGCTTAAAGCACCCTTTCACGTATTAATGAATGTAATTTGGAGTTGGTAGGCCAATGGCACCTCTCATATGTGATAATGTCAATGTAACGAACTATTCTATGGGAATGTAGGCTAAGCACCGAGTGGATTTGGTTAGATGGAAACTCCCCAATGGTTAGGCATGAGTTTCGATGATCGTCTACCTTATCCCATAAACTATGTGCCCGCATAGGTAGCTAGTGGATCCATTAAGCTATATGTACCAATCTTCTTTAGGCAAGTAGACCACCTCTTTACGGTGTGGGGACTTATGACACCGGATTCCATGACAAGCTCTCATGGTCTATGTCGGTTAAATGCTTACTTCCCATCATGTGAGATTTCATTATGGTTTCTTGATAGGTTCTACAAAGTGTAGGTAGTAGTATGGGATGCTACCTATACATTGCACGAGTAGGCTTGGAGAGGATCATAGTGAGTTTCTCTAAAATCCTTATGTCTGTGACATAAATATGCCCTAAATGAGGTTATTAAAGAATGTTGGCTCTCAAATGCTTAATATGAGGTGCATGCTATACTTGGGTTATATTATGAGTTATTTTCCCTTGTCATGTCTTAATTAATAATATACTTCTTATGTATGATTATTGTGCAAAGGTGAAGGAAAGGAAGGATGAGTTTACTTTAGGTGACCTAAATGTGATGCCCTAGTATGGATGGTGGTATGGGACGCTATCCATACATTTCACAAGGTATAGCATAAGGGTTGCTTGAGGTGAAGGTCCAAGGTAAAGGTAAAGGTTTTCATGTTGATATCGTTAAAGTGTGATATTATGACTTACTTGATTTTTATGCTTGTCTTGTATGTCTCCTATTCAACTGTTCATGATATTTCTAAAAGTGGCAAAATGCATGGTTTCTAGCCAAAATGTCCCTTTTAAAGCATGTTTTGCATAGTCATCATACTTAGTACATTTTGTGTACTAACCCATATTCTTCATATTTTTTTACTACAAGTGTAGGTTCCGGCAAGTGATCCCTCTTATATAGTTTGAAGTGTTGGATTGATTTCCTCCAAGACTTAGTATGTCCTCATGGATTCGAGGACAAGACTTTTAAGTTCTTTTGTTAATGTAATAGACACTTTTAGTTATTGTTTCGATTGTAAAGGGTTGTGTCCCTACTTATGTTTTGTGATTGTGTCTAAGATGGCCATGAGAGACTTAGACTTCCGCTGTGTGTTTTTAAAGTTGTTTTAATGAAGTCTGAATGTTTGGATGTAAATAAGGTTTTAATTCCGCACTATTATCATTATTGAAAGCAATGAATGACTATGTGGCTTGTATAAGACCCCTTCGGGGTCGAGTACGCCTTGTTGCGACTTAGGGGTGGTTCCGGGTCGTGACAGTTGGTATGATCTCTCTTTCTAATCCATCATTATGCATTTTCAAATCATGCCTCCTCCTAGAACTTACCCTAGAAATGCTGATGCATCCAATGCTAACACAGCTCCTCCAGTCCCAGATCAGGAAGTTACGAATGCAGAGTTTCAGAACATCATTCAACTGTTGGCCTAGAGTGTAGCTAAACAGAACAATAAGTAGGTTCCAGTTCCTGCAAATGCTGGTAGTGGATCAACGACAGCTAGGGTCCGTTATTTTGTTTGGATGAACCCACCTGTGTTTCTTGGGTCGCATGTTGGTGAGGATCCCCAAAACTTTATTGATGAGGTCAAGAAAATCTTTGGAGTGATGTAGGTGATAGGAAATGATAAGGTAGAGTTAGCGTCCGACCAGCTTAAGGATGTGGCTCACTTATGGTTTACACAGTGGAAAGACAATAGGGGTGATAATGCAGCTTATGTAACTTGGGAGTGTTTTACTAGAGCTTTTCTAGATAGGTTCTTTCCAAGAGAGTTGAGAGAGGCAAAAGTTCTAGAGTTCATGAATTTGTGGAATGGTTCCATGATAGTCCAAGAGTACGGACGTAAGTTCACCCAACTCTCCAAGTATGCTCCATACATGGTTGCCGATTCCAGGGCTCAGATGAGTAAGTTTCTATTTGGGGTATCTGACTTGGTGAGAACAGAGTGTAGAAATGCTATGTTGCTGGAAGATAAGAACATCTCTAGGCTCATGACTCAGCAGGTTGAGGGAGATAAGCTTAGGGAATAGGCTAAGGATAATAAGAAGGCTAGGACATGAAACTATGAGTATTCTTAGCAGAAATCGGGTGGTGGAAATTGCTCGCAGTTTCAGCAGAAATCTTCAGCCCCAGCACCTTCATCAGCTATTGTTACATCCCTCAGGTTTCGATAAGATCAAAAGGTAGGGTATCAGGATCTAAGTCCCAGGGAAGTTTTTCCATTACTAGCACCTACCCAACTTGTCCAAAGTGTGGTAAGAACCATCCGGGCGAGTGTCTTGCAGGAAAAGATGGATGTTTTGGGTTTGGTCAAACTCGTCACAGATTGAGAGATTGCCTTTCTTCTAAACAGGGTCAAGGAGGTAACAATGGTAGGGCTCAGTCTACAACTTCATCAGCACCAGCAGGTCACCCAACTCAGCAGGGTAACCCATCTGGTACAGGTGGCGGTCAGTGCCAGAACAGGTTGTAAGCTCTCCATGCTCGCCAGGATTAGGAAGATTCTCCTGATTTGGTTACTGGTACATTGCGAGTCTTCCAATTAGATGTTTATGTTTTGTTAGATCCAGGGGCTACTATTTCCTTTGTAACTCCTTATATAGCAGTAAACTTCGGTGTTAGTCTAGAAACTCTTTCAGAACCCTTCTCAGTCTCTACTCCAGTTAGTGACCCAGTTATACTTAAACTGGTATACCGAAATTGCCCTGTCACAGTCTCTTAGAAAGTCACATCAACAGATCTTGTAGAGTTAGAAATGGTAGATTTTGATATCATACTAGGCATGGATTGGTTACATTCATGTTATGCCTTAGTCGATTGTAGAACTAGGATCGTTCATTTTCAATTTCTAGACGAGCAAATCTTAGAATGGAAGGGTATCAGCTCAGTGCCTATGGGTCGATTCAATTCTTACCTTAAGGCAAGAAAGATAATATCTAAAGGGTATCTCTATCATATAGTTTGGGTTAAGGATTCAAGCTTCGAAACCCCAACTCTTGAGTCAGTTCCAGTAGTTGATGAGTTCCCAGAAGTGTCTCTAGAAGATCTTCCTGGAGTTCCTCCCGGAAGGGAAATCGAATTTGGAATCGATTTCCTTCCAGATACCCAACCTATTTCTATTCCTCCTCCTTACAGAATGGCTCCAGCTGAGCTTAAGGAATTGAAAGAGCAATTGAAAGACCTTCTAGATAAGGGCTTCATCATACCCAGTATTTCCCCGTGAGGTGCACCAGAGTTATTCGTGAAAAAGAAATATGGTTCTCTTAGGATGTCCATTAACTATCGGCAGTTGAACAAGGTCACAATCAATAATAAGTACCTTATCCCCAAGATTGATGACTTGTTTGAACAACTTCAGGGTTATTATCATCTCAGAGTCAAAGATAGTGACATTCCGAAAATAGCCTTTAGAACTCGGTATGGTCATTATGAACTTGTAGTTATGTCATTTGTAATAACCAATGCTCCTTCAGGTTTCATGTATTTGATGAATAGGGTGTTCAAGCAGTATTTTGACTTGTTCGTTATCATCTTTATTGATGATATCCTCATTTACTCTAGGAATGAGGAAGAACATGCAACTCATTGGAGGGTTGTCCTGCAGACTCTCATAGGTTGCCAGTTATTTGCTAAGTTGAGCAAATGTGAGTTGTGGTTGCAATATGTTGCTTTACTTGGGCATAATATGTCTAGTGAAGGGATTCGAGTGAATTCTCAGAAGATAGAGGCAGTGAAACAATGGCCCAGATCTACCTCTCCTACAGATATCAGAAGTTTCTTGGGTTTGGCTGGTTATTACAGAAGGTTTGTGGAAGGATTTTCATCCATAGCTTCTCAATTGACTAAGTTGACTCAGAAATAGGTTAAGTTATAGTGGTTAGATGATTGTGGGAAGAGATTCTCAGAACTGAAAATTAGGTTGACTACAACTCTTGTTTTGACTCTACCAGAGGGTTCAGACCGTTATATGATCTATTGTGATGCATCCAGAGTCGTCCTAGGTTGTGTGTTGATGCAGCGCGGTAAGGTTATAGCATATGCTTCTAGACAACTTAAGGTGCATGAGAAGAACTATCCAACTCATGACCTCGAGCTTGCAGCAGTGGTATTTGCCCTAAAGATTTGGAGACATTACTTATATGGTGTTCACGTAGATGTGTTCCTAGACCATAAGAGCCTTCATGTGTTCACCTAGAAAAAGTTGAATCTTTGACAGAAGAGATGGCTTGAGTTCCTCAAAGACTATGATATGAATGTGTTTTACCATCCTGGTAAGGCCAATGTAGTAGTTGATGCTTTTAGTAGACTATCTATGGGTAGTGTCGCACATGTTGAGGAAGAAAGGAAAGAACAAGCAAAAGATGTTCACCGGATTGCTCACTTGGGAGTTCGGCTTATGAGCATATCAGATGGTGGTGTAACAGTTCATAATGGGTCAAAATCTTCATTAGTAGCATAGGTTAAGGAAAAACAAGACACTGATCCTATATTGCTTCAACTAAAGGGTGCAGTTCATCAGCAGAGAGTTGAGGTTTTCTCCCAAGGGGGAGATGGTGTGCTTCGACATTAGGGTCGTTTATGAGTTCATAAGATGGGTGAGTTGAGATAGCAGATCCTTACAGAATCACATAACTCCAGCTATTCTATTCATCCAGGCTCCACTAAGATGTATCGTGATATGTGGGAAGTCTTTTAGTGGAATGGCATGAAAAGGAATATAGCAGTTTTTGTGGCTAAGTGCCCTAATTGTCAGTAAGTGAAAGAAGAACATTAGAAACTAGGGGGTATGACTCAAGAGAACACCATTCCTACATGGATGTGGGAAGTGATAAACATGGACTTCATTACAGGTTTACCTCGTACTCGCAGACAACATGACTCCATTTGGGTGATGGTAGACAGAGTTACTAAGTCTGCTCACTTTTTGGTTGTTAAGACTACAGATTCGGCAGAGGACTACGCCAAGATTTACATTAATGAGATAGTAAGGTTGCATGGGGTTCCTTTGTCTATCATATCATATAGAGGTCCTCAATTTACCTCTCATTTTTTGAAGTCATTTCAGAAAGGTCTTGGTACTCAGGTTAATCTTAGCACAACATTTCATCCACAGACGGATGGTCAGGCAGAGCGTACCATTCAGACCTTAGAGGACATGTTGAGAGCTTGCGTGATCGACTTCAAGGGTAGTTAGGATGATCACCTTCCTCTTATAGAGTTCACCTACAATAATAGTTACCATTCCAGTATTCAGATGGCCTGTTATGAGGCACTGTATGGGCATAGATGTAGATCTCCAGTTGGTTGGTTTGAAGTAGGTGAAGCAGCCTTGATAAGACCAGATTCGGTTCATGATGTTATGGGAAAAGTTCAGCTCATCAGAGATAGACTTAAGACAGCCTAGAGTTGCCAGAAGTCCTATGCATATATAAGGAGAAGGGACTTGGAGTTCCAAATTGATGATTGGGTTTTCCTGAAAGTGTCACCTATGAAGGGGGTGATAAGATTTGGCAAGAAAGGGAAGCTCAGTCCTAGATATGTAGGCCCTTACAGGATCTTGAAAAGAGTTGGTAAAGTAGCTTATGAGTTAGAGTGGCCAGCAGAACTAGCAGTGGTGCATCCGGTATTTCACATTTCGTTTTTGAAGAAGTGTGTGGGTGATCAAGCATCTATAGTACTTTTGGAAAATGTGACTGTGAAGGATAGTCTCACCTATGAGGATGTGCCAGTTGAGATTCTTGATCATCAGGTTTGAAGGTTGAGAAATAAAGAAGTCAATTCAGTGAAGGTTTTCTGGAGGAGCAGTCTGTAGAGGGAGCTACTTAGGAAGTAGACGCAGCCATGAAGGCCAAGTATCTTCATCTCTTTCCTTCCGATTCCATTCCAGCTTGAGGTAATAGTTCCTCTCCAATTTTTCAGTTACTCATGCGTAAATTCAGTCTTTGTATCATGTTCCTTCGGTTATTCTTGCATTTCAGCGTATTTGCATGTTCTTGGAACTTTGTTCAGTCAGATTTCAGTTTCTAGTACTTAGTGTTAGGGTTTGCAACTCTTTCCCTCTATATTCAGCTAGTTTAGTCTTCATTCGAGGATGAATGTTCCCAATGGGGAGATAATGTAACACCCCATATGCTGGAAAGACCAGTTAGCAGGAATCAGAAGTTACAGGTGCCACTGACGAGCACCACCCACAGACCGTAGGGTGACCCACGGATTGTAGGTGGGGGTCCGTGGATGGCCACCTATAACCCTCCTCAGAAAACTCAGACAGAATATTCTAAGGCACGACCCACGGCCAGACCCACGGAATGTAGGTCAGACCACGGGTCGTGGTCCGTGGATCTAGACCCAAGAATCCCCTCTCCGAAGCCAGTCGATGGTTGACAAGACGGACCGTATGTCCATCCACGGTCCGTCAGTCAGTCCGTCGGTCCCGACAGCTTTTAAGTCAGGGGTCGTTTGGTTTTTTCCCTATGTGTTGGACCCCTAAACTATGTCGTTTAACCCCTAAACTACATCGTTTTAGTCGGTTTTAGCTTAGTAACTTAATTAGAACTTACCCTAGTCAACTCATTCTCCAAAAAATCATCAAGTTGAACGCAAAGAAGGAGAAAGAGTCAACCAAGCCCTCTCCAAGAACGTAGCAAGTTTTCTTCAGTTCCAATCCCAAAATCAAAAGATTCATTCATGAATTTTGTCACCAGGTATGTGGGTTCTTTTCACCCATTAGGTCCCTAGAATTCAGTCAAATTCTTGATTCTCTATATCATGTTTAGACCTAGGGTTTCTAGAACTTCAGAATATTATTGTGATTCAGCTGTTAGACTAATCCAAATCATATTATCATGTTTTCGTGGAATTATTGCTTAGTTCTTTGCATGAAATTCAAAACCCTAGTTGTGTATATTTGTTTAGTTCATGAATTACATTTGCTAGGTCAGTTTAAACAGTTATCCATGCTCCAGTTAAGAATGTCTCATTATCAGTACATTAATGTTGCATTTTCAGTTAGCATGTTAGTATTTTGAGTTATTCAGTATTACAGAAATTCAGTTATAATGTGTTACTTACATAATCAGTTGGGAGTAGGCTTAATACCGAGTGGACTAAGGGTCGGTCACCATCATAGTCCCAGAATGTGCCCCCGTAGGATAAGTCCCGTCTATGGGCAACATATTTAGTGATCACGCCAGTCATGCCTTTATACCCTTGGCAAGGTTTATTGGGTCTTCTCGATGGGGCAATACATCATACTCCACGGATAGCTCCCGTGGTTTTATGTCGGTTAATAGTAGCTCCCATAGTTAGATTCTAGTGTATTGACCAGGTTATCAGTTATAGTTCAATATTCAGTCTTAGCATGTCATGTACTTGGTCATTGCATTGAGTTAGTTCAGTATTCAGTATATTTCAGTATTTACTTCATGTTCAGATTATATCATTGCTCGTATTGCTTTGTTCAGTTATGTATATGTTATTCAGCTTATCCTATCATGCATGTTCAGTACCTTTCAAGTACTGACGCATATTCTGTGCTACATCTTCTCATGATATAGGTTCAGATCCTCAGCATTCAGATCACGCATAGATCGGTACCTGATCTCTAGTTCAGCAGCATCAGTGGTGAGTCCTCATTCTTCGAGGACGATAGACATGTTATCTTTCTATTTTCAGTCTTTCAGTTTCAGTTTTGCTAGAAGTTAGTTGGGGCATGTCCTAGCAGCTCTAGTCAGTTAGAGGATTTTATACAAACATAGATAGATTTAGTTTTAGTTGAGTTTGATCTTTCAGTTGTCATTACACTCAGCTTTATATATTCAAATTTATAATGGGTATTCCCCATCATTTTCCCCTTTATGTTATGTTTTAAGCTGCCGCACAAAATTATCTTATTTAAGTTATCTTAGCATGCTTATGATATGCCAGTAGGGTTAGCTTGGGGTCACTCATGATCCTAAGTCCCGTGTCCATATCCGGGGGGTAGCCTCGGGGCGTGACACTAAATCTATCCAAACCCTCTAATTCTCTCAAATTCTCAAATCTCATCCAAGTTCATCCCCTCCAAATCCTCTCAAGCTTCAAGAGAAAAATCTAGGGTTCAAGCTTCAATTCTCTATTTTCCTCCATTGCTTTTGGGATTTGATCATCAAGGTATGTGGAAATTCATCAATGGGTTCCATTCACCCATTGAGTCCCAAAAGATCTCAATTCTCCAAATTCAATTTCACTTAGATTACTTAGGGTTTCATGTGATCTTCATTGGTCTTAGTTGATGTTAATTGTTCAATATCAATCTTCATATGCATGTTTTGATTAAATTACATGATTTCTTGATGATTTTTATAAGGCTCATGCACTATTCATGATTTGACTATGAATTTATGAAGTTATGAGTTTATGAAGAAAACGATGAACTTAATAAGATTTATGAAAGAAATGCATGACCTATGATTTAAAGGATGTTTATGGTCTAAGGTTTCTTTTAAAGTAAGCATCAATAAAATTGTGAAAGGATTTTCTCACATATTAAAGAATCATGATTGGTGAAAGGTTTTCTCAACATGCATGATTCATGATTTAATGAGCTACTCTATGATAATTTAAGCTTGGATTGGTAACTTAATTGTGTTTTTTCATGAATGATGTTATGTTTATGAAAATGACTATTCGATTGGAATTTAACTTAGCACCAAGAGATCTTCGAGGTGGAGGCTCAAATAGGGTAGTCACTAGTAGCAACCTCTAGTTCCAAACTACGTGCCCCCATAGGATTATCTTAAATAACTTAGCTAGTGTATACACAAATAGCATATAATATTATATGGAGTTTTACCTTGGCAAGTAGGCTCTCCCTTCTCGAAGTGAGAGTTACATCGAATTCCATGTTATAGCTCGCATGGTCTATTGTCGGTTAAAGCGAATATCCCACAAAATGAACTAAGCTGATTTCAAAGTTTTATGAAGATTTCAATATGATTTAAAGAGGAATTGACCATGTTTATGATTTATGATTCTTCTTTAAAGGTTTTACTATGTTTTAGTTTGGTCATTCATATCATATTTTCCTTTATGTCCTCTTATGATCATTTTTTATGCTTAATTGCATATCCCTCATACTTAGTATATTTTATATACTAATGCATATGTGTGCCTACATTGTCTCCAAATGTTGGGTTTGGCGCTTCTCCTCCTCTTGTTCGTTGATAATGATCGAGTGCTTGATCATTGAAGATTTTGTGAGTCGTCATGTTCCGAGGACCATGTCATCTTTACTTTGTTTTCTTAAGTATTTAGTTCTTGGATGTTGTACGTGGTGTATGGGTTACATCCCGACCAATTCTTATTGGTTTGTCAAGATTATGTGTAGACTTCCGCTTTTATGCCAAACTATGTCGTTATATGAGATTTTCTACTTTTATCTATTATGTTGTGTTGTATGCATGTCAAGTAGATTGTGTAGGGCCTTTCGGGGTCTTATATGTCATGTCACGTCTAGGGTGTACTCTAGGTCGTGACATATACGTGTAGTATTGTTGTTTTTTTTGTTCTTACATTATCACATTGTCATGTAGATTTGCAATCAGTCCCTTACAGAGGTTATGTTGTATCTTCTAAAGGAACTTGGTTCTAAGCAAGTACATGTGTTATTGCATGAGAGGTGAACTACGGAAACATGATCGAAAGAGTTTGGTTAATGCAAGTAAGGGTGGACAAGTCCTTATGTGTTAACGTTGAAGTGCTAGCACAAATGGGTAGGAAGTTGTTCAAGGACAAACAAAGATTTAAGCATGGGGTGGGGATCTTGGGCGTATTTGTACGCTCATTTACGATATTTTGACCACATGGACCTTTAGTTTTATGAGCATTCTTTACTCTATTGGTTGTGTTTTGATGAGTAGTGTAATAATTGTGTACTAAGACATGTGATTTGCAGGGAATTGATGTAATAATCAAGTAAATAGGAACTGAAGCAAGGGCAAAAATCTTGTAAACAAATCAGATGAGTGTGCGAAAGACAATGATAAAGAGAAATTTGTGCCTGGGGCACCAGTAGTTTAGGGCCTAGGGCGACGCGCCAGGCCTAGATTTCTCTTGATCATTCTTGATTTAGTATTTTTACGCTAGGCCACCATTAAAATAAATACACTATCTACTTTTGAATTTGACAGAAGAATAGAGAGATAGAACAGGGAATACAAGGAGTACGATCTTTACTTGCATATCACTTGAATTGACTTGTGTTTAGTATTGACACCCACAAAACACCATGCTTGGTTATGAAACAGGATGAAAACTAAATGCCTAACAGATGATTATGTCTGCTAAACGATGTAGTTAGATGTTCAATTGGGGTAGGTGATTACAAGTCGAGAGATCATGATCATAATATCAACTCTGTAAATCAGTAATTTGATAACCATCTGAAATTCGAGAAAGATTTGTGAAGCATGAATGCCTAGTTAAACTGCAGCCCTAGAATGGTCCTTATCATTGTAAGTTAATCTTATTATTTTATTCTTGCATTCTTAGTACTCATATATAAATTAAACTATTTTGGCACGCTTGTAAAAATAATTAAACTAGTCTAATTTTGTAGAATAGTTAATTGATAAGTCTTTTGGGTTCGATAATCTGGCTCTCTTAGAGCCACTATATTACTTGTGTGACAACGTACACTTGCGTGTGCATTTGGAGAAACACCTGTCAAAGTTGGAAAAAGGTTGGGAGGAAGCAAAGGTTGTCAAATCACCAATCATGTGGTGAGTGGCACCCGAATCTATAATCCAAGGAGTAGTCAACTTAGGCTTATCAAAATATGCAGCATGAAGATCTTTGATAAGTTGTTGCACGAGCTCAACACGTATAGAAGATGAGGAACCATCAGGGTGACTGAAAGCAGTGGGAGTGGTCAAATGGTTGGGGCGTGGTGGACGAGTTCAACAATTTTCGATCAAATGACCATCTTTCTTATAATATTGACAAAATTGTTTGGAGGTAAACTCTCTCTGGTTGTGGCAATGAGAATCATAATGTTCGTTTCATGATAGTTGAAATACTCAACATTAGACATGTCACGATATTTTCCTTTGTAAGCAACAAAGGAATTAGGAGGGGAATTTTGAGAAGAGAGAGGGGCAAGACGACTCTCTCCAGCAAGAAGATCAACAAGGCATTATCGAGCAATGAGGTTGAATTGTGGTTGAGTATAAATGCTCAAATAAGTTCAAACTCTGGTCATAACTTCATAAGGAATTTATGAAAACGAGATTTCTATCATAAGTTAAGGATTTCATCGAGCGCCATTGTCGGAATACTTGTGTTATCAATCATGTCTATCTCATTCTAATTCAACATGATGGAACAATGAAATTCTTTAATGGTAGAGGTCTCTTGAGAAAGAGATGTGAGAGCTTGTTGTAGTTGATATTCCCACATCGCATGAGCAAAGGACATAGGAGTGAGATTCAGAGCAATGATCCATGATTCAGGTACGTCCATTTCCGTCAGACACACACCATTTGAAGATGATTCATGAATTGTTGGTTGTGATTTATGGTTTGGGCAAGGTAACATGAACCCAAAGCTCTTTCCCCTCAAGAAGATTTTGAAAATATGAATCCCAAAAAAGCTAGTTCTTTCCATCAAGTTTCATTACCGGAAGTTGATTATGTGAATCCATTAGAATGGACCAAAAAGAAAAACACGCAAGTAGGATAGGAGGGGAGGGAAAAAGAAGAGAGACAAAGAGAAATATTCAAAGCTCTGATATCATAAGAACAAAGGAAAACCCTTGATTTCTATTACTTTAGAATGAAGGAGATTATCTCCTTATAAGATTACAAGAAAACTATACATGGTAAAATACGATACATGATAAATACTATATATGGTAAATACAATTAAAGAAGATTTTATATCAATATAATATAATCAACTATATATGATAGGTAGAGATTGTAATTGATGATGATTAACAGGTATAAGATGCGATCATAGCGAGTGGTGAATTCAAGAAAAGGTCCTAAAATAGATGCATGGCACAACACAAGTCTAATTTGGATGTACCACTGCTCGGTTGCTTTCATATTCAATGCAGAAGTATTTTGTGACTTTGAACTTGATTTTGAAGTTGATGTTGACGTTAAACAGGTTATTCATGTACTTCATTCGTTGTTGATCAAGTCTATAGCCCAATGTTATGAGACATCTTGATTCCTACTTTGTTTAATGCAAATGATATATCTGCCAGAAATCATCAGGAGAACAATTGCACTCTATTGTTAGTAATAGAATTTAGGCAATTAAAGCATGTTATAAATTCTACTCGATCCATGGATTGTCAAGCACATACAGAAACAACAATGTGCCGCTAAAGATCATTTTTGGTGTATTGAAGGAGAGAGTAATGATGCAATCATATGTTAGGGGAGATGAGCTAATGCTTTGGGTGGTTGTATCAGGTGCAAATGGTGTGGTACACAACTATTGAAAATCTTATCTTCGAAAGCACAATTTTTTGGTACATTACATTCAGACCTCTTAAGTGTACTTCTCTAATTATACATTTTACCTCAATAGGAATATTCTTTATATTTATTTAGTATAGTTTTAGTTGAGCTTAGTTTTTAGCTCGTTTTGTTCTCAAATGCATTCTTTTATATTTTTTGTACCCAAGAGGATGATTTGAATTATTATTTTCTCTAGTTTGTCTTGTATAACGACGTAGATATTTGCCTTATTTGATCTTGAGAATAAATAATATTTGAAGGAAAATTCAGAGCTACTTCTTAAAATTTCACATGTGTACACAAACATTAAGTTCCAATCAATATTTAAAAGAAAAAAAAAACTCATGCAAACACCATCCTTAATGTAAGTGTGACAATAATAATAGTCACGAGCTGGTATTGATTTATATGAAATCTTTCTTTGATTGTGTTTTTGTTCTTAGCTAAATGTAATAGTCTAGCACCAACTACCAAAACATTGTCCCACTCAAATTCAACCTCTAGGGCCATAAGAACTTTAATTCAAAAAGTGTATGGACGGTTGAATTATGATCTCAATGTTTTGTGGCTCCTAACTTCTACTTCTATTCCAATCTGTGATTTGCATTCACAAACAAGAAACATTTTTTTGAGTTCAATCAAGGACTTGTTCACTCATCCCCTTGAGGACTTTGCAAGTTTGCCCAATTCCAACACTAACTTTATGTTCCTTTTTGGTTCAACCTTAGTTGTCTCACAATTTTCTCCCAAAAACAAGAGTTCAATTTTGAACTCGCGTCCTAACTTTTTTCTCTCATTGCGATTTAACATTTGCCTAGCTTCACAATAAATCATCTCTCGAACTCAACCACCAAATATCCATGAACTATTACTCTAATTTCCGTTAATTCGTTGCGGTTGAATATTACAAGTCTTATAAGTCAAAAATTTCTTGCACATGATTTGATTCTCATAATTTCCCCCCACCATTAATCATTTGTTGCAAGTACAAACATACAAGTAACAAAACCATTTTACACAATCTCTCATTATATCCTTTTGCCTGCTATTTACACCCTGACTCAACTTGATCAACACATCTCCAGAAAAGCTTTTCTTTTAGGTCCCGACAACTTGCCAACAGAAAAGTTGTTGCTTAAAGGCTTTATTGAAAGCTTTAAAAGAGTAGGAGAAAGCGATTTCCAATATTATAATATTTTGCATGACTAACGACAGTATTGTCATTTTATATCAATAAGATTCAAGTTAGGAAATGTTCTTGTTCTTAGATGCTCATCAGGTTCTATAAAACGATGTCACGACTAGTTACCACAGTTTGTTTGTTTTTTGGGTAAGGTAGTCTCCACTGTTTAATAGAACCCGTCTTTGTTTTACTAAAATAATTTGAAACATCAGGATAAACATCGAAAGGATGTTAGCGCTCTTGTATAGGAAGGATCATGTCCAAGGAGACATGCCTATACAACAAAAGTTAGTCTTAGCAAGCATGATGTAAGGGAAACACATTTTAGTAAGTCATACATGATGGTGAAAGCTAGTGAAGTGCTGTACCTATGACGTCAATAACTATAGTTGAACGAAAAACAAACACAAATCTGGTGTTGAACTATGATCAATAGAAAATAGGTTGGTGATCAAATATGCAATCATATGCTCTCAAACCCACACCCAGAAAATTCCTCCCTCTTCCCCTTTTATCTTGCCTTTACAGCCATGCTAACCTGATTCGAAGGAGCACAAGTAATTTCTATGCTAGAGCCTACAATGAATTTGAATACATCGAATTTCATTTGTAAGATATACACCAAATGCATGGTTACCCTTTTGGAATCAACTGCCTGGTCTCACAGTTTGTATAATGGCTGTCTAGTTCTATGACATTTTCAATTCATAAACCCGCCTCCTGGTATGGTTGGCAGTCCTTGTGATGAAACTTGATTCTGAGACATTAGTTGTGACCTTGCAGGACCTTGCATGTAGGTTTGGTTCATCCCTGTGCCAACCATTGGTTGCTGCTGCTGTTGCTGCTGCATTTGCGGAATCTGCTGCTGCTGCTGCATTTGCGGGATCTGCTGCTGCATTTGGTGAATCTGTTGTTGCTGCATTTGGGGAACCTGTGATTGTTGCAACGGAATCTGCTGTTGTTGCTGCAGTTGCATGAGAGGTTGCTGTTGTTGCTGTTGCTGCAGCTGTTGAAGGGGCTGCTGTTGTAGCTGCGTAAGATGCTGCTGTTGCTGTTGCTGTTGCTGTTGTTGCTGCAGCTGTGGATGTTGTGCTTGCAGCTGCTGCTGCTGTTGTTGCTGCTGACTTGGTATCTGTGGCTTAAACACCACCATATCCTGAAGACACAAAAATGGCATTACACTGAAGGCTTCATGCACAGTGAAACCATTCCTAAAATATTTTGTTAAATTGATCATCAATGAAGTGATCCTAAGAGTACATAACATTTCTTACCCCAGGAAAAAGCATTCCAATCAAGCGGCAGGCTTTATCAGAAACAGAGAGAAGCAGTGTCTGCGATGGAAGTTGTATTACTGCACACTGGACAATTTATGGAAAACCACAAGTTTAGTTCATCAAACCAGTTATAGAAAGAGAGCTGTTTCTGGAACAATTAACAAAAAACAGAACAAGATTGATGTAGATCTACAGAGCTGTATTACTAAATATAACCTGCCCCTCTCCAGATATACACACACAGAAAGTAAATAAATAAATCAAGAAGAGGAAAGTGGGGAGTGAGATTGCACAATGCATTTTTGTCAACAGAAGGGTTAGAAAAGAACATGCAAACCACCCGTGTAGATAGGTCTTCATGAGAATAACAATACAATTTCACCAAAAAAAATTCCTGAGATGCATGTTAGTTCTGGTGCAGATTTCAATTGTACAATTAATTCAAGTTCTCATACTGGGTTTTTAATAAATTTGAAGTTGCAGAGATAGATGTTTTAAGCAGTTAAATCTATATGTTTTGCTTAAAGATGAGGAATAACCAACACATACGAATGCCATATTTTTTCCCCAAATAAAAAAGAGATTAAGTGGCCATAGAAATGTCATCTGAATCATCATTTCTCACAATGATGCAAAAACAAGACTGCTGTACTTGGTAAGATCTTCAGCAAGGTTATCACGTGTTCAGTAAAAAAAATTCACCCATCAACCAAACAGAAAGGGAAAAGTAGTTTTAACTTGTGTAGTAACTTGAGTTCAACTAACGTTTGCAGTAGACTCTCAAATTCTGTAGACAATACAAAATACCCACCTGACACTCTAATCATCTGCAGCTACCTGATGCGTCAAAACTCAAATAGTTCACTATTGATGCACTAGAATAAGCCTCATTTTTAAACCCACAGGAAAGGAAAAGAAAAAAACTGTGATTCATCTACTCCAAATAATGATAATAACAGCACAGTCCATGACAGGCCTAAACATAATTCACAGACAAATGCCAACTTCCACTTGATTTAATACCACAAGGTACCCTATTTCAATGTCTGAAACACCAATTAGTCAAAACAGCTACATTTACCTCAATAGCTATTCAATAAATCATATTGTTACTTCATAAGCCTGAAAACTGCAACTTTCAACTTGAGAACTTGATCTCTCCTACATTGGTCAAGAGAATGGCATGGTGTTTCTTTACATGGTTGTTAATGTATGTGATTATCTGATGCCCACTTTTATTTGCTTAATTCTCTTCAACCCCTCCGCATGTGCAGGCGTGATCATTTTCGTGGGCCAAACACGTGAAAATTCTTATTGACAGTGGGTGGCAGTGAGACTCTATTCAAGAACCTATGCTTGCTCATATACCATGTTGAAATATGTTTTAATGAGGTAAAATATTTAGGGGAGGTTTGGTAGCTGGTTAGAGTTATGCGGGGATTATTAGTTTATGTATAGAAGTTTACTTGATACTTCTTATTGGTAGCTGGTTAGAGTTATGCAGGGATTATTAGTTTATGTTTAAAAGTTTACTTGATACTTCTTACTTAGTACTTAGGACCCGTTTGGTAGGAGGTATTAATCAAAATAGTCCATGGATTAAAATTTAGTCTAACAAAAACATTGTTTGGTTACTTTATTTAACCTAATCCATGGATTAGTTATACCTCATACAAGTTCTTAATTTATCCCTAGAAAAGGGAGGGATAACTAATCCAAGGTTTAACAATCCTTGGATAAGACCCCTAAATGACTAAACTATTCCCAAATCTTTTTTCCTTTTTTTTTTTGTTTTTGTAATTTAATGTTCTTTTTTTTATTTATATGAGAATATTTATAAATATTCTTTTAAATTCACCAAATTCGTTCCATGTGATTTGATGATTTCACAAACTAATATCTTTTTCTTCGTGTTTGATTTGTTATATTGGGCTGATTTTTTTCTTTTTTTTTTTAAATGTAGTTCGTTGATTAACCACTTGAACTATTTGTTTTTTTGAAAAAAAAATAAGCTTCGTGTATTTGAACAATTTAAGTAGCCTTAAATCTATGTTAAGTTTAAGGTATATTTGACAAAAAAAAATTAGAAATATACCGTGCTATCAATGATGTCTATAGTGGCATATCAAACCTCAAAAATAATAATAATTTTTTTTTATATTTTAGTATTTAACTTGACTAGTTAAATGAAATATAAAATCTCATAATAACTCAAGGATATAATAGGAAATAAACTTTTTCTAGAGTTTTAAACCAAACATAAGATTAGGTGGGAAACAATGACCCAAACACTTGATAAAAACTAATCCCTGCATTACTAAACCCTACATTACTAATCCATGCGTTAGTAATCCCTGCATTATGCATCTTTGTACCAAACGACCCCTTAATGTATTAACTTACAAATAATGATTGTCAACAAAACACTTTTTACCGTTGAACGGTGGAATTTATTTGGTAATTCAGCTCCACATCTCAAAAAACTAGCCATTAGAATTTGGGTTTAATGGCTAGTTCTACTGGATGTGAGTGTAACTAGAGTGTGTTTGAGCATATAAGTACTCATAGTGGTATACATCATATATATCCATTTCGCTACATAGTTAATCAATTAGACTAATTTACTAACATTAAAATAATCAATGCAACAGATCCATACAAAAAAAGGGAAAAGATTGGAGCCTCAAAGATTGACTGATCTAGTGTATGTTAAGTACAATCGTGCTTTAAAAGTTCGTTATGACTTGCGAGTGTCATTGATCCAATCTCATTGGATGACATTGATCATAGTAATGTGTGGTTGGTTGGGAAGATGGGTGTTAATGTGGAAGCAGAAGAAGAATTGGTGTTTGGAGGTGACAACTTGAATTGGGGTGATGTTTCAAGAATGTTGGACATTGAGGACGTGTTGATATATATCTCCATACTGCACTTTTATTTAGTGAAGCCCACACTAATAGTGTGTCTTATACTGTAACAGAGCTTTAGCGCTTCTCTCTTTTGACGACACTGCCGAGGACATGAGAAAATTGTTGGATATTCAGGGTAGGGTCACCCTCTGACAGACGATCTACTTCTGGATATTGTGTTCTAGTTGAGGAAATTTGGTGTCTTGGGAAAGTAATAAAAAAAATGTGGTTGGAAGATCTAGTGTAGAAACATAATATCGGGCTATGGATGTGGCAACAAGCTAACTTATATGGATCAAGTAACTACTGAAGGAGTTGAAATTATGAAATACAAAAGGGTTGGAATTTGTGTGCAATAATGAAGTTGCAATTCACATTGTATCGAATCTAGTGTTTCACAAGAGGACCAAACACATACAGATTGATTTCATGCGATAAGTGATCAGCTTGCATATATATTCACCAAGTCCGTAGCCAATCCTAGAACAAGTTATATATCTAAGCAGCTTGGTACATATAATTTGCTTGCACCAACTTGAGGAATGTTAGAATCCTGGGAATATACTAAAGCATGTGTAAATAGTAAGTAGCTAGATTTATTCCTATTTTAATTAGATATTGATTTATATTGATTTCCTTTCCTTTTTTGGACATGTAAACTTAGCTATTTAAACTCAATAGCTTGTGAGGATAATGAAGCTGAGTTCCCTCTACAACTCTTGTTTTCTCACAACATTCTATGATACTTTGCTGGCTCATGAGAAAATTATGATTCTATCCAAGTTTCTGCCACAAGCACCTTGATTTTTTTTATTTATTTATTTTTTATGACAAGGGAAACCCCCGCTCCTATGCAATAGCTCGCAAACCACATAGAAGAGGTAACCCACACTAGGCAAGCCCAGTGCGACGAGCTCGACCCAGAAGGCAAACCCCTTGCTTTCGCTGGCAAGGGGTTTCGAACTTGAGACCTCCAACATGAAAGCACCTTGATTTTTGTCTCTAAAACATCTCTTCAAGATTAACAATCTCCTTCGAGCCATTCATAAATGTTGTTTTTTCTACATTTTAGTCTGCACTGCTAGAGAGGAGATCCAACCTGTGACTATATGTCCCATTCTGGTGAGAATTTATTATTCTCATCTTACAATCCACCAAAGACCTCCTTATTGCACTTTTAATATCTTCCTTAAACCTTTTTACTATGATACCATGTAGAAGTGTGCGACCATCTCATTAAAAATCTTAAACTTGTAGAGAGAGCAAATCTTTTATTTACGTAATTATGTCTTCAGCAATGGTTTTGAACAAGCTTCACCTCATGACTTGACTATTGGGAATGACTTAGGTCCAAAATCCACAATTTTAATGGTATCAAAGACAAAGACAACCCTATTCTTGGTTACCTAATGTTGAACCTCCACTTTATATTGTCCACACTTCAAATGTTCAACCCTGGGTACACATGGGATGTAAAGTGTCTCAATTTCTTGAGAAGACTATTGTCTCCTTATATGGTAGTTTTGACAGGCCTTACCTCATGAGTTAGGTTTTAGCAGGGGCGAATTTAAGAAGACTCAAGGGACGTCATGCGACAATGTTTCATCAGAAAATTTACTAAATATGTATATTTAGTGGAAAAAAAAAATAGATATAAAGGATATATAATGTAAGGTGACACTCCTTAAACCAAAGTTGTAAGTTCAATTAGTTTGGTGCTGAAATTCCACAGGTCATGTGTGTGCTCAATCCTTCCTAGCCTCATGTTAATACATTTTTTATGGTTTTTTTCATTGACCTTTCTCACCAATCAAATTGATTAAAATAATTTATGAAATCCAATGAATAAAAGTTGTTTAGTGATTATTTGATGCTTTGTATAAGAAAATATTTGGTACAATTATTTTTAATGAGGTTATTTTGAATACATTTCAAAAAAATAAAACTCATCGAAAAAAGGTTAAAAGAAAAAAATTAATTTAAATCTTTTAAAAAGGTATAGTACTATATGTGAATTATATTTTATTTATATTTTATTCCTTTTTAAAATATGGTGTTACATTATTTACTTACCATTTCTCATTTAAAAAGCAGACACTACTGACGAAAATCCTACGTACACCACTGAGTTTTAGGGTGAGTTAGGTCAAGTCCATTGTCTCTACGGAATCAATTATTCAAATTTAGAATTACTTGAAATAGTTGTTCAATCTATTATATTATTATTTCAAGAAACATGCCCATACACGGTGGAGATACATATGTGTATCAAAATAAGAGTATGCACCTCAAATCATTCACCATAATCAAGAACAGTAAACAATTGGTGACTTGCATGTGTGCAGTTGACATTGCTGCAAGATCGATGCAGTAAACAATTAAAAGAGCTACAATGAAATCTGGTTTTACTCTAGCTGCAGAAACTCGGTCTTTTAACTAAAGAACACTACCATAAACGAGAATAGAGCAGTTCAAATGGATGCAACAAAGATGCAGGCAACCTATAAAAGAACTACAATGAAAAGGGGTTAGTCTCTAGCTGCAGAAACTCAATCTTTAAAAGTAAGAACACTTACAAGCTTCTTTTCTTGCAGCTGACTAAGGAATCCATGCTGGTTCATTGCCCGAAAAACTAGAAAATCTGCCTTCCCAACATATTGTCTGATCCAAAACAAAGATGTAATTTTCAGAAAGCCGTAAATTGCACTGTGGACGGCATAATAAGAATCTGTTTCTAATATGAAAAAGATCCACCAAGCAAAACTTTAGTTGATCTAAAATGAATTACTTGTTATTCATATGATCCTGGGAAATAAGGCGAACAATTTGCATTGTTGGAGGCCAATTTGCAGCAAGCCTGACAAAAACACAAAGGACAAATCAATTCTAAGTGTTGATACAGTTTAAAAAACACTGCATTATGGAAGTGAAAAGAAGACTAAAGATGCATAACAGAAGAACAAAAAGACAATTTTCCAGAAATGACATCATTTGCTTCAAATACATAAGAGCATCCTGGATATCATTCCTATGTAGCTTCCACAAATCAAAAGAAGAATCACATTTTGTTTAGGAACTTTTACATCGACTAAAGCCTCTTATAACTGAAAACTAAAATTATGAGTTAGATTCCTTCCACACATTTATAGGCTGCATAATGCCGAATTAGTTACCATAGAGAATTAGATTCCTTCCACACATTAATCCAACATAATGCAATCCGAGAAAGTACAACTTTCATCAAAGGAATCACAAGCATCCAACTAATGCTGCCAGCACACCCCAAAAGTTTGTAATATAGCTTAATCCTATTTTTCAAACACTTCAAGATTGGCTAGATCTCATCTGTCTATCCAACGCTAGAGTACATCTGAAAAGAACTCTATTTGTCTGCTACTTACTTCCATTCTTAAGTCTACCGGTGAAGCAATTTCTCATCCACTATGGTTGCATGCAATTAGTGCGGTAAAATGAGCCCATATTTTGGTAACCCGCCCATATTTTAATGGGTTCGGTCAGTGGCGGAGCCAAAAATTTCACCAAGGGTGTTCAACCTTTAAAGAGTCGATAAATATTTTTTTTAATGGAGTGGGTACACAACATTTTTTTTACCGATGAGTAGGTGCACAAAAATTTCTGTATTTTTTTTGTTTAAAAAGAGATTTGTATTAAAAAATACAGCAAGTAGGAATCGAACCCCAGACCTCCATGAAGTGAACGAGTGTGCCTACCGCTGGACCATCTGCTTTTGCTGTGTCAAAGAGTGTTCAATTAATAAATATCCAGTTATTAGACTATATTTTGCCTATATACCCAATATAATTTTCCAACGAAGGGTGTTCATCTGACCACCCTTACTAGGCTGTAGCTCCGCCCCTGGGTTGGGTGAGTGATTTTTTACATGGGTAAAATATGGGTTGATACCCATAGTCAACCCTTAAAAATATGGGTAAACTATGGGTAAAATATGGGTAAAGTATGGATTAGTCAAATGGGTTAAGCTTCTAACTTTTATTCACTATAAATTCATGATATCACTAAAAATATTGTAATTTCTCTTGCTTTTTATGTTCTTCTATAGAACTAATTATTTTTCACTAAAATTGAAAAGGTGAAGTCTTCGGCCCTCCAAAAATTTATATTTTAAATGTAATAATTATATTTTTTATTTGTTTAATTTTATATTGGATAATAAATAATAGTGTAAAATAAGCAAATCATGTATTAGTATTGACATAGCTTAAAGTGCATTAAGCATGTTTTAGTCCTAAAATGCAAATATTCATTTACTTTGAAATTAAAAATATTTTCCCCTTGTTATTACATAATTTATTTTATATTGAAAAGTTATAGGATTTTTTTTTACTTTTATAATACAATAAAACTAAATGAAGCATTTTCAACATTTTTCATCTAAAAAAAGACTAAAATATTTTCAGTGTGTTGAATTCTTAAGTAAAGTACTATTTACACATGAAAATATGGGTAAATAACTTATATCACCTGCTTGAGGAGGGTGTTACACAATCTCTGTATAAAATAGTATCTTGTGTCTCGCATTTATAGGGATATGGATTGTGTCTAAGTTGCTCGGACTCGAGTGTCCGATACGGGTGCGGATCTAAAGGTCAGATCCTTCATGATCTAATTTTTACGATTCGAGGATATGGATACGAGTGTGGGGATTTGCCTAAAAATAATTAAAACATTCAAAAATAGAGTTATAAAACCTAAATTATGAGATATTATGTGAACTTGAAGAGAATTCTGGAAGGAGATCAAAGAAAAAGAGTGGCATAGAAATTTATATAAAAGGTATTCTATTAACTTCAATATCACCTTAGCTTTTGTATTGATTATAGAAATCATTTAAATTGTCCAGACTTTCCCCCTCGATTTTGGTCAAAGCACCCAAAATTGGTTGACCAAATCGGACACGGATCCCACACCCACTATCACCTTAGCTTTTGTATTGATTATAGAAATCATTTAAATTGTCCAGACTTTCCCCCTCGATTTTGGTCAAAGCACCCAAAATTGGTTGACCAAATCGGACACGGATCCCACACCCACACCCATGTCGTGTCGACATGGGTGCGGCACCAAAAGTGAAGAGTCCAAGCCACTTAGGATTGTGTAATCTATGGATATAAGTAAGGCTCAGTGAAAGACAATTAGTTAACACATCGTAATTGTATTTTTTCATGTCTTCACTTCTAGCGCACTCCATTCTTAAGATCATGTCCAATAATTCATGTTCTAAGCTTGTTACATTAACCTCAAAGGTTTTGCAAGCCTTTACCATAACCAGTTTTGTCCATTTTGATAAGGAAATTCTTCATAGAGTTTGAACTATTTGTTGATTAACAAAATTGTCACCATGCCATGGAAGAGAGTGTCATTGTAAGATTGAGATGAATAATCAAATCTTGAGCCATGTGTTGGTACTAAATCCATGATTTGTGGTGAAATTGAAGAAAAATTCAATTCATGAGGTAGTTCTCCTTCTCATCAACATTGCCGCTGCTTGGGAAAATGCTCCACTCTGAGTCAGAAATCATCCGTGTAAGCTCCAGTGCATGGAGCTTAATGGATAGAGGGTCGAGTGTAATCCTTGGAGAAAGAGTGTCGGGTTTAGGAAGGCATGGGTCTTGGGCTATCAATTTAGCCTTCTAGATCTGCTTCTCCTTTTTTCTTCTTTTTAGGCCTGAAGTATAGACAGTATAGTAGACCTGGTCCATTTTCTTTGAAGTAGGAGGCCAGTTCTCTATTTAATTCGTCCTGAAATATTATTTGTGATTTGAGGCCCCACCTCTTTAGCATGTGGCTTTTTTAAAAAGGCTAGTGGCACGTGTTGTAGATGTGGCCAGACCTCTCTAGGGATTTGACGTGTGCAAGGCTCAATACACAAACCCCTCCACTAATTGCAATACCTTTGTCGCTGCAATCTGCCTTCCAGACGGGACCCATTACTTTGTGTGGCCATCTGAAATTTCATAACTCCAATCTCTGTCAATCAATTCTAGCTTTACTCGAAAGACTTCCAATTGATTTGTTGATACAAATTCTAAGAAAGTGAAGGTGGGTCTTCTTTTCGGTATCTTCATCAATGTCAACAAAGCCGCCACAGCACAAATCACCAATAACTTTAAAGGAACTTCCTGACCAAGCATGGACTAGAAGTCCAAATACTTTTATCCATCTATAATCAGATTTTGAATCCGTCATAGCTAACCCTATAACCAGCAAACACAATTCCGGAGATAACCTTCTGCCATTCTAGTATCAGTCTTGCGCCTTGATTCTAAATGCTTCTTGACGAGAAGGCATTTTGAGAAAGAATTGATTATGCGCAATTGACGTCACCTACAGGCAGACAATCACCTTCCATCTGTTTAGAAACCATTTCTGAACAACTTTTTGATTTGGAGATATGTTGAAAGGATCATTAAATCTCCCAAATAGGCATTGGTAAGAAGATGGGCGTTATTTGCTTCAGCCTCTAGACTGATTTTGAATTTGTTTTGGACTGCTACAGCACCATTTGTCTCCATTGAAGGCCCAAAGCTCTGGATTTACTACTTCAAAACAAATTACTGCCTGATTATGGGGTTTCCATTATGTCGCTGGTTATTGTGGTCTCCATAGAAATCTCAGGATTTTGTCTGTAATGTCACACCATCCTCCATTGTCAATAATTTCTAGAATGATTACCAAATGATTTCCTGTCACCCAACCACACCTCAATTTGAACAAACTTACCATAACTGTTAAGCTCTGATAAGGTTTGTATAGGTAGGCCTCTATCTTCCTACACCATCTACAGCAAAGACCATCCTTTCCCTGTGAAGCCTCTTTCAAAGCACCACTTACCAGTTTCTTTCGTAGATTCTGATCTTGCTAATGAACCTTCTGCTGCGCTTCTAAAGCAAAAACCATCTGACTCGATCTTTGCTAAGGTCAATTTATTCAAATGACTTATCTCCGGCTGAGAATAGGCTCTCCCCTCCTTCATGGAGGAGAGAAACTCATCAAAAAAGGACCGAGTCCAATTAGAAAAGGTGTTTTTTTGAAAATTAGCTCATTTCCCAGATGAGAAAAATTTGTAAAGGGAAATGTGTTATAGAATAATGTCTCAGTTGTAGAAAAAAAGAATTTTATAAAAGATAAATCTCTCACAAAACAAGTTTCTAAAACTTAATCAGGAATTCCTTGGTGTCTCTACCATTTACTGATCTTGCTATATTTGAGAGATCAAGTGTATCATGACAACAGAGTTCTTTAGGTGTAAAATAAAAGATCTTTTATCTCAAAAAAAAAGGTGTAAAATAAAAGATCTTGCAATTTGAAGATGGAAAAGACAGTAGCATAGCTAAACTTACACTATAAAATACAACTACCAAATCTCCTTACTACTTATGAAAGACAAAAATATAGTCCCTTCACAATCCAACAAGGAATGGGACCATTGCAACAACAACAGCATACCCACTAAAATCCCACAAGTGGGGTCAGGGGAAGGTAGAATGTACGGAAACCGTACCACTACCTCAAGGAGCTAGAGAGGATGTTTCCGAAAGACCCCCGGCTCAAGTGCAGCAAATCCAAGTACAAAGAAGAAGGAGACAGTAAAGAAAATATAGCAAGTAACAAGGAAACAGTGCAAAGTCTACCAGAAGGGAGCATAACAACACCAAAACAGTGCGATAATTGAAACACAATAAACATCATAGTAGGATTGTTTATTGTAAGTGGCATTGTGAAATCACTAAATCAAGCATTTATGAAAATGAAAACTTACGATTCAGAAGCTGAGGCGCTCCTATACCCCTGCCACAAGAAATTAGATCACGAGATTTTGTACAGTCAGTAGAGATCCAGCAAACAATTTTACAACATGAAGAGATAATTAGGCAATACTTCATGTCTCGACACAAAAGCTGGATTGCCTTCTTTAAGACACTATCACTTAATGATAACCATTAGAAAAAGATCAAAAAACACAAAAGAACTTGTAATCACTAGAAATTCCGATAAGACAAGTTATAAGCATACCTCTAATCTGGTAATAAATACAGGTTGGCCCTGTCTCTGACCAGATAAGTTTCCCTGCAACATTTTCATTACAAATTATCAGGAGTACTTCATTAACATCATACAGAAATGTAGCTTCCTGTAGGTAGTTTCTAAAAGAAAACAAGATATGGGAAAACATGAACACGATCGGTCTTACCTCCCAAACTTTGACATATTTTGATTGAGCTGATGGCAATGCAGCAGATGTTTGCTGTTGAGATAGAGGCATGTTAGCTGATGTGCTGTTCACACCAACTGGTTGCATGCCTGGTTGTCCTTGTTGAGACATCCCTGGAGTAGGCATCATTGTGCCAGTTCCGGAAGGCAAACCAGTTGCACCCAGCCCAGTCAGCATATTCTGGTTCATCCCTGTCCCACTTGGCATCATTTGTGTGCCTGGTGGATTACCTTGGCTCATTCCAGGAACTGTTTGACCAGTCATACTAACACCTCCTTGGTTATTATTCAAAGGCTGTGAATTGCTAATGTTTGAATTCCCAGACATACTGGGAGCAGTTGAAGTGAATGAAGAAGGAGCTGAGTTTTGCGTATTCTGTGCACTTCCTGCTAGTGGAACAGCCCCAGTCATTGTTGTCACACCTGATTGCCCAGATGATAATACAGCTTGAGAAGCAGGGACGGAAGATGCCATTCCACTAGATATCATACTTGAAAGCATAGGGGTGCCACCCATAGATTGCAGTCCTATAGAAGTTCCCCCGCCTAGAACTTGGTGTGCCTGAGCAACACCGTTCAAGATTTTGACATTTGCTGCTGCAGCAGCAACCGGGCGTAAGGACTGAGTCATACCACTGACTATGGGTTTCATCTCCTGAACATTCTCAGTATGTGATGCCATCTCCTGAGAAACAGAAAGAGGAGAAGAAGCTTGCAAGCTTGGAACCGGTTGAAGAGCAGGACGAACAGACGGAATATGTGAAAATGCAGGTCCAGTCATGGAGGTCACAGTGTTGGGCTCCTGAAAACAAATGTTATAATATCATAGCATCTATGAAATATCTGTGTAGCAAGCAGGAGTACAAGTTGTTGAATCTTACAATTTTTACAGTTGCAGGAGGAATATTTCCAGCGGAATTTGGTGGTCGACTCATAACAGATACATTTGCTGAGAGGTAAATAGAAAAGAAAATCAGTATCCCTCCAACAATATAATTGCAGAGTAATCTATATATCCCAGCATACTCTATATTAGAATACAATAATACACAAGAGTATCTTTTAAAACATTGATCCAATAATTTTTTTGGACTTGTATTAACTAAAACTGTAATTTTAGAGAGTTCTCAACATTATGTAACATAATTAATCCTCAGATAAGATAAAAAGATGTATAAATGTAAAAGATGCCAAAAGTATCATCACCATGTGGCCACATTCACACCTCAACCAAATTAGGGAAGACTAGGTGAGGGATAAATTGCAAATTTTAGCAATAGACAGTAGACACTACAGCTGAATTATGAGTTGAACAGTTCAGCAATTAGTTGTCTATCCAACTGATCGTGCTTGAACTCCAAAAATTGAAACAAATTACACATGAAAAAGGTTACACAGAACGAAATTGCACAGTAGAGTGAAACCATTCCCAACATATATCAGGATGAATAAAGTTCAAATAGTGGTTTTACTTGTTTTTCTATGGGTTAAATGTTTTGTCTATTCAACAGCTTGACCCTGCCAACTTCAAAATAAAGCGGGGGATATTATGGTTAGTTTTCCTTTATTGCACATTTGGACTTTGTTAGTTTTTAGGTATACTTTCACAGTATTGTAAAGTGTTCCACACTGGACAAGTACAAATATCCTCATTGTGAAGTCTGTTTATAAAGGAATAGAAGTGTGAGAAACTAAAGTCACGCAGCTTTTTCCCCCATGTTCTTTGGTATTAGCGTGACAACTATTTACTGTGCAACATACAGCGACTTCAGCGAGAGAGAAACCGTCATCCTGCAGTTATTTCTGGTGACAGCAAAGTTGTATGCTTCAAAACTATTTTTCATCGGTGTTGTGCACAGTGCAATACCAACACCACCACAAGTCCATCGGCGTATGATGACCTAGTCCCAGCAAACCGAACAGGCAAAGACCATTACACGCGCGGGTGACAGACCAGAGAATTCCAGCGAGATCAAGCCATATGTCGGTGCCTGTGAGGTTTTTTGGCCATCCTCCAATGACGCACTTTCTTCTGTGATGTTCGTCAGGTCACTCTGGCCACCAGAACACCACCTTCAAGCAAACAGCTTCAATTACTGGCGACTCCCAGACTTCCTTCTTTTTTCCTTGAGGTCACCTAGCCTGTCTGAGTCCATCTCATGCAGTGTTTTTGAAAGCAAGACGCAAAAAAAAAGCGAGACCAAAACACTAGTGGTCAATGAAGTGGGTTGAGAACCATGAGGTCTCGGGTTCAAAAATCCAGAAGAAATAAGAACACTGTTTACGTGCTGATTACAAAAGAGATATTGTTAGCCCTATGCAAAAGTCCTATGCTAGGGATGGGAGCTAACAAAATCCAAAAGAGACTCAGGGAGCTAACAGGGTATAGACTGCTCCAACTACTTAAAGCGATTAAACATTAAACTTTTAGGGAGAGCAAGGAGTTGCTAAATCATCAAAACACCTTCGGTTCCTTTTCCTTTCGTGTTCTATTTCTCACTAACTTATCTTTTGGTGTGTATTCCTATATTTCTATTCACAAAATTACACTGCCAAAATGGAAGTGCAAAGAAAGAGCACACAAATGAGTAAGGTAATATCAGGCTGAGCAAACGCTCCTACAGAGTCAGTATATGATAAAGGTGGAAAATAAGATTTTTTAAAAATTACACAAACCTGCTGAATTAGAAATTGATTGTGTGCCAGAAACTGGAAGAACAGAAGACACATCCATCTTGACAGGGCTGTGATTTGACGCCAAATTGGTCATTCCAGAGCGACTGAAAGCAGCACGAGCCTCGATGAAGTTTTCGGATATCAAAACAAGAAAGTTTGGATTCTTAGCAGTATCAATGGGCGGGTCAGCTGCTCGTGGATTGTGTTTTCCCTGTATCCGGCAAAGTTCACACTTAGTTCCATTTTTTTTTAAAATTCTCAAAGAAAAAAGACTAGCAGGATAACAGTGTGAGCAGAGTGAGGAAGATTATAAGGTCCTCTTCCTTTCATGGAAGACAGACCTACTGTCAAGAATCATGAAATAATAGAATGAAGACAAGTATCATAGAGGATTCCAAGGCAATTTTAAACGATAAATACTTTATCCATAATGCCTTAAAAGGTTGATCATATCTAAGCACTTATGAAGGCTAAATGATTCTGCACCACTATAGGATGTTGCATACTCTCAAACTGGGACTCCTAAAATGAAAAAGAGACAAGTTAATGGAGGATGTCACTATGGAGCTCATGGATATTCTTACTTCTGATGAACAAGCATAGAGTTTGAAACAAATGGAACTATAAAGTCCACTTGCATCGCCTTTCTCTACTTAAAACTAAGTGATAATGTCATGTGGTTCCATCATAAATTCATATTTTTTAACTAGTGAAATATTATCCATGACGTAAGTATTGAAGGAGTGAGAAGTTCTCCAAAGATTACTCCATTAATGACACTCCAAGAATATATATTATGTCGTACACAAATCATGTATAATCATGTTGTAAATATATGGCACTTTGGCCTAACTCAACCTCAAAAGCTAGACATGAGGGGAGGATTGCCCAAATCCATATAAGCATATTACTAGTCCATTCCCTAACCAATGTGGGACTCTAACCCACTCTAACTCTCCCCCTTCACACCCAGACCCAAATGGAGCATGGACCCAAAGCCCAAACGAGGATTGACCTGGCTCTTATACCATGTGAAAAATAAAGGAGAAAAATATTATTGAATGACGTATCTACATTATTACATTGAGCCCTATTTATAGACCCTACATTGCAATCCTTAACCAAGTAGGATTCTATATACTATTCTTATTCCTATTCTAATTCTAACACATGTAACTTGCCCCAATCCTAAGCATAGAATCATGATAAATGAGTCACAAAATCGGCAACTTTCTGGTTCAAGAGAGAGTAATAATATTGTTTCTGTCGAGGTCAGACAAAGCATGCAGGAAGTCAATCAGCAACTAGGAGAAATTGAAGACAGTAAATATTGTAGGTCTCAGGAACAAAGAAGACTGAAGTTTCAACATAATACAAACAGTCTTTAAACCTAATAAACAAAAAGGAAAGAAATCAATGAAGTTGGCCTCAGTTACCGCATCATATATTGCTCTTAGTTTTGGAAGCTTTTTTGGGCATAGAACTGACAGGGAAATGGAACACTGCAACGGAAAGAGAAACTTGTCAGCAAAGGATGAAGCAGAATACGTGAGGGGAACGCCAGGATTTTAAAAAGTAAAAGGCCTTAGATCAGTACCTGAGGGAATGCCTTTGCAACTGTCTCAGCATCAGATAGTCGACTATCTGTTTGTGCTTCAATATTTTCGTTCTGCTCCAGTTTCTGCATCTGTGGTCGATAAACTGGTGTAGGCAACGGATAAGGGTTGCTTCCAGAAATAAGTATGCAATGTTTTTTCCCTTCCATGTTTTGTTGACTTTGGTTACCATTTTGTACAGAAAACATCTGAAGGAAGCATCAGTTTAGTTACATATATATGTTAATAAATTGACAGGCTCCTCTTCTCCATGGAGTTGGATGAAGAGTTTAAATACATAAAGTTATCTCTTGGAAGAATTGAAAACAAAAAGTCAGCACTGATAAAGAAAGCACGAATTGGATAGAATCATAGAGGAAAGAGAATTGGGGAAGGAAGAACATTGAAGAGGCTAGTATTACAAGGGAGCTATAGGAAATAGCAAGATATGCGGAAATCTCATGGACAAAGGTCTAGGTAAATCTAATTGAAACATGGTGATAGCAATCTCAAGTTCGTTTAAAAGAAGGTCAATGCACATAGAAGATACCACCTATTGAGAGACTCAAAGTGGAATGAACAACGAAGAAGAGCCCAAAGAGATAAATCAGAGACAACCTGGCAAGGGGTGGTGAAAAGATGTGAAAAGAGGTTAATGTTGGAAGAGACAATATCTATTCATGGGGATTGTTTGATACTAATTAAAAGTGTTTAAACCTCAATCTTCCATATGTTATTTTTGTATTCCCTATGCCAATCAAAGTGGTAAAAAGCTGATAAAAAAAATTGATGAGACTTCTTGTGGAAAGGAATAAGAAAAAGAGAGAAAAGTGATTTGTGTGTGTGTTATGATTTACACTGGAATTTTAATCGGGGGTGTATATTGCTAGTGGAGACTAGGGAAGGAAGGAGTGTAGGGGGGAAAGGAAGACGATAGGGAAAGTAAAGTGTGAGTTAAGAAATTTTGAAGGAAGAAATTCTTGGCCAGAAAAAATGGTGTCGAAGTCGATAACGAATTGAGTGAAGAGAATTCAAAATGGTGAAAAACAAAAATAAGATGAAACATATGAAAGGATGATAATAACCCTGGACTAGTGAACCAATTTGGAAGCAAAATTTGAACCGGCTCACTATTAAGTTTGGGTTGAACCGTGAGGAAACATCTGGATCGAAGGTCCATAGCATTTTCTCCAAGCTATGAATACTCTAGACCAATGGACTTTGTAATGCAGCGACAATGCCTGAAAAAGACATGGCATGGCAATGTTTGATGGAGCTCTGAGAGCCCACTTAAATGGAGGAAAATTAAGGGGAAAGGGACGGGGGAGTAACGTGAGGCCCAAGAGAGAGTCAAAACTCGATGGACTTGCATCCTCTAGAAGTGAGGAAGGCAGACAACTTTAGTAAGGCAACTAGAGAGGGTTGTGTACATTATTATTTCAAAAAGAGCTTTAAGTGTAACTTAGTGAGCTATCTACAGAATTGGTGGCTATTAACCAAAACGTTATTCATATTATTCTCTGTCTAGCACATATCACATGTGATTCATAAAGGTCATTTCGGTTATTGATATTATCACATGACAACAATAGAGATGCAAAGTTCATTTTTTAAACAACTTAAAATCAATGAAACGCACCACTAATGCTTCAGCAAGTCCTTCGGCAACTGCAGCGTCATTGAAACCACCTCCTAAAAAGGGTATAGCTGAAAGCCACTGCAAAAAGGTATCCATGTCTCTTGTCCAGCCACTCCGCTGAACCAGGCAAGCTGCATAAAAGATAGTAGTACAGAAGAAGAACAGGAAATAAAATTGTCAAGCAAAAAGTAAAAGAGAAAATATGTGTCTTGACAAAGAAAGAGTAGTGAGAGACAGACTTGAAAAACAAGAATTCTTTTTTGACACAAGATCAAAATTGAATAATCCCCCTTCAAAGTTTTGTGTTGCTGTGGCCACAATTTGCTTTTTCATTTTTCATTTTTCCTTATTTGGGGAAGAGAGTAGGGAGGGGAATATCACTGAAATTACAACAGACCATCAAATCCACTAGAATATCACTGAAATAAATATTTGAAAGTTAAGAAATTGAAGTTAACTGTAAGCCGTTATCAAGAGGATCTATCAATCCTATGCGCATTTAAAGACTCATGAAAGTCAGATAAAAAAATAATTCATAAATCATGGATCAAGGGAGTCGCAATTAAGTTATCTAAACTCTATGCTGAATAGATAGATTTAGCATGTAAGAATCATATTATTAGATAATTTCCACATCAAGGAGATTGTACAAACCACCTAAAAAACAGTCCTTAAATCATGGAATGATGCAGATTTCATCTGGACATACCATAATACCAGTACTGAAATTTTTGTTTCCCCTGGTTGAGATTTCAGACTGGGATAGAAAATGGTTTTAAGTGCATGACTCAACAAGCTCTCATGCTTGAAATTGCAATTAAATCAGCAAACAGAACCAGAAATTCAGAACAAGAAAAATACAAACCACTATAAGAACCATGTGTATTAAACATGACCAAGGAGACCTCCACATCGGCTGCAGATGATTTCTGGAATTTCAAAATGGAAGGTAAAATTAGCCTAGCTAGTAGAAGAACTTACAATTAATTGCTTTCAACTCAGATAGCATGGAATACTGTTTTCTTTTTCATCAGCAATATGGAATGTAATGGGACATGCTTATTTGAGTTATAAACTACGTTGTTCATGATGAATATTGAGATATTAAATTTACTCATACAAAATTGCCATCACATAAATACTAGAGAAGAATAACCAGTTTACAAAATGAGCCATTTAGAATATGCGAACCTGTGAAGTTGAGTCCACTCCAAAAAAGCACCTGCACAATTTACGAAAAGGCTATTACTCAGTAAACTTTATCTTGAATACTACTTGCGGGGTTTAATATGACCAACTTACAGAACAGGAGATCGATAAATTAACAACAGCTTCGATACATATTAGGTTACATATATACAATATATCAACCAACTATTAGGGGAAACAGAAAGCACTTTAATTTTCTTTGTGTGGTGGCTGCAGGAGTGATGCTATCGATTAGGGCTTTAAAGTTCCATAAGGAGGTATCAGAGGGATCTAAACCAAAACTCTTCCAGGAAAAAAATTGAAAATAAGAATATCAAAGAAGAATGAAATGGATGACCAGTTAAAAGCGTCCAATCATCATATAAAGTTTTTAAGACAATCTTATTTCATTGAAAGGATGGAACAACCATGAACAAGCTCCATAACAACACATTGGCAAATGAAAAAATTTCTGCATGTGTTGATTCAAATACTAAACAAACATCAAATTTTAGAAGAACCACACGGCAGAGGTTTCTGCATCAGCCATTCAAGCCAAAAAAAACTCCCCAACTGATTCAGCTAAAAGCTCAGAAAGCCAAACAAAAATAAATAGCCATGGTAAAGCTAGATAAAAGGAAGAGCTGAGTAGGTGAAGGAGGATGAATTCTCAGTCATTTGCTCAACAACACATGTGTTTTTGCTTGCATATGTGCGGCTCAGCATATTTGAGAAGAAACCCGAACTGATATCAATTCAAAATTGGATGATCTCACCTTTCAGAAATACCAGTACAAGAAAGAACTAAGAAGCATCTCAAATGAAGAAACCTAACTGCAAATTGATAGAAATCTATAATTAAGTAGACCAGCAATAGAAGGTCAGAAAGCAGGTCTAATTATCCCTCTCAGTGGTTGACAAGAATTGTTAGCCAAAAGAAACCCGCTAATGTACCTTCCATGACTATAATAATTTTTTACCCTTGAACATGTTCTTCTCATTAGCATCCTGAGCTTGCCCCTAGAGGGGAAACATTTACATGACCTCGAGTGGCATATAATCAACCTTGTCATGGACAGGGTTATATATAGTTAATAACCAAAATGAGTTGCATCCACACCATATGGATAGAGGATTTTCCCTGGTAGTCTTGGAAAGACTATACTCCCATTTAAACATGGCTGTATATTAAAAACATCTTAATAAATCCTTCATTCGAATTGTGCCCAAATTTTCAAATTTAGATATGCATTTAAGATTTCTCAATAGTTAATCTTAAGTTTTAAAATTAAAATCTGCATTTAATACTTCTCCAGAGTTTATATATCTCACTAAGCATGGAATGTAGTGAGCCGGCAAGTCAACTAACAGGAGACTAACAGTCTAAGAAATTGTGGGTCTCAATAAGTTTATTGGATTGAGAAAAATATGCCAGAAAGATAACTGTAATGCATGCATAAATAGTTGGCAAAGCAATAATGTCTTAAGCAGCATAATTCAATTAACTTGGCTTCTTTTAGTTTCCTTCAACCCAAGAACGGAAGTAATATAATTGGAAGTCGTTTATCCAGTTTGTACTCCAAAAAGCCTATTTCTAAACTACTTTTATCGCTGAAATGCCTCTTCTGAAAGAGCATTAACCTTGTTTACTTATCTTTTCATAGAAATAGCTCCATCCATGCAGAAGATTAAAATACACTGTTGATTCCAAGCTCCGCAGACTTAATTAACGCGCGACTAAAAAGTTAGAGAAAAAGGTGAGCAACATTTTTGTATTAAATGATCATATTTCCCTTATTCATGCTTCTCTGTATACCTAAGGGCTTGGTCTATTTAATTTTTGCTAGAATAAGAGGGGAAATTTGTCGGTCTAAATAATTCACCATCATCGTATTTGCGTTGCCTATAGGTTTCACTTTGACTATCTTCTCCTACATTTTGACTTTGAGGGGTAAAATGTATATATTTTGTTTTCTTGATGTCACATTTAGGTTGTTTAACATCCTCATTGTCTATTGTTGCAGTATTACGTCTCTTTTAAAGAATGTAGATGAGCAAGACTATGGTGCCACTATAAATTCAAAATAAACACAATAAATATAAATCAGTTAAGTAGTCAAAGTGGAGAGATAGAAGAGAGTAACCAAATTACTGAAAAACAAATATCACAGCTGTTGAAACTTGAAAAGAAAGATCACTGATTGAGAGCCTTAAGAATTGAAATATGAGAGAGATACGAGATGATGAAGGTTGCAAGAGAATTCATGGAGAAATAGTAATTGTGTGAACAAGAAATAGTAAGTAAGGTTTACGTTATATAGTTTTAGGCTATGTTGCTTGGACTCTTCAAAAATGTCATAGTTGGATGTCGGATCCTTCAAAAGTAGCGCATTTTTGGAGGATCCGACAAGGGTGAAGCAACATTTTTGGAGATTCCGAGCAACTTAGGTTTAGGGTTTGAGAGAACCATGTAAACAAAAGATCTTATAAGAAGGGAGGGGTGGGTAAAGTGCAACAGTTGGAAATTCCAATCATTGCAAACAACTGCGAGTTCTTTAACCGCCTCCCTTCAGGAATTAGACTTTTTGTAAGCCATTCATTCTTATTTTCTTTTTTCAAAGTTAAACTTCGGTATCAAGGCTTCAAAAGTTCCCCAAATTAGTTCAGAGAAACTCAAATGCTATGTGCACATGATTATCACATAGAGAAATAGTATTTCCCGAGAATAGCATTTTCTCAATGATTTACTAGCATTGGAATGCAGGATTTTTTGTAAGAGATGTTTACAAAATTGAATAAATAAACAACTCATTTTTTATAATTAAAACATAATTGAAGTAGATTATTACAACTCAATGTATTCATAATAGAGGAGTCTGAATCTCCGGTCAGCTGAGGTCAGGAGTTAAATTCCATTAGTTTGGTGAGTTTTTAATTCCCATCCTAAACTAGGGAAAGATAAACCGGCCGACGATACAACAATTTATCCAAATAACGAAAATTAATGGCAGAATTCTGGATGAGATACTGAAACAAAAATGGTAACAAGTAGAAAAAACAAAACTGAATTTTAGTGTATGAAAATGAGTACCTGATAATTTTATCAAGGTAATCGGAAACGATGGTTTTCCAGTAAGGGCCCAACGCAGCGGTGCCTTCAACGGCGACGATCAGTTTGTCCACCATCTCTGCTTTAACCAACTGCTTGATTTTCCCTTTCCACGTCCAACCTTGTTTCGTTTATTCTTTTCTTTTCTTAAAAAATTACTCTCTAACAATAATAATGTTGTGCAGCAGCCCAAGACTACAAAATGTTGACTTATAAATAGTATATCTAGGGTTTTTTTTTATTTACCTAATATTTATCATTTATATATGGAAAATAAATAGATTCTCAATAAGAATTAACACACCAAAAAAAAATATGGTAAATATTGTATTATGGTAAGTCACTGTCTTAAAAGCAACTTTCATTGCAAATCGTTGTGATCGTTTCTTCCAAGGTTATACAATTACTTCTAAACACGTATATTCGTAATTGGAAGTTAGGAGTTTACATAAAAAAAAATACTCTAAAAAAAACTAAATAAGAATAGAAGAGGACTCTCAGTGGTTTTTGTTCACAAATGAAGTTGTTTAAGTAGATGACGAATTTCGGAAAATGTCAAGTCTCAGATGATAACCTACGGACTGACAGGATGATTTGTAGAATGGTCTACGATTCAAAGAGAGGAACCGTAGGAGTGTTCTAAAAAAATTGAGGAACTTTGGGTTCTATGAGAGGGTCCTACGGACCGTAGGAAGGAGCTAGTTTGTAAAAGTTGACCCCAAATCTCAGTCGTCAATACTCGATCTACGGTTGACCAGTATGAACTATAGAAGTTTCTATGATCTGTAGGTGGCACCCATAGAGTCGACCCCACGATTTTTAGTAGGGGTATTCTAGTGTTTTCCAACCCCTTCTAAGATTAAACCCCAACATTTTTACCTCGAATTAAGGGTTAAACATTGTTGATCAACTCTTATACGTTCATTAGCACTCCCAAGACTTAGAGCACTCATCCAAGATGAGAAAGGTAGGGTTTTCAAGCATCTTCTTCAATTCTTCGAGTTGCTTCAAGAAAAGTGTTTTTCCATGTATGTAAGGCTATTCATAGTGATAGACTGAGTTCATCCTCATGCCCTACATCTAAATTCAGTCAGTAAGAGTCTAATCTAGGGTTATACCCTTAGTTTCGAGAATTCTTGATATGAATTATGTTATCAATTCCAAGTTCTAAATTCTTGATTTTGAGTTGCAATATATTATGCATCGAGATCTTTGAGTTGTTTTCCATGTTTATATTCCCACTTGAACCCTATGATGAGTGGTAGATTTTCACTCATTTGAGGTCTTTTTAGTTCAACAATTAGTGTCCTCGATGCATGTTTATGTCCTGTCCTGATGATATTTTGAGGTTTTTCGGGTATGAAGGATAAAGGATAAGGCAATGATGAATACATGAAAAAAAGGCCAAAAATATTGTAAGGAGTACAAACTCCCAACTGGTAGTCGCCTAACCAAAACGGTGGATCGCCTAATTGGTCTGACCTCACCCAAGTTGACAATATGCACAATTGTAAATATTTAAGGCAGGTCGGCAGACTAAAGACGAAAAGGCAATTCGCCGAAGTTAAATGGGCGAACTAGAAGTCCATCACCAAAGGTGAAAGAATTCTGAGCAAAAATGAAAGTTGAAAGGGTGAACAAGGTGGTAATCGGTGATCCATCGAATGTGAAAAACTGACTCGATCGAGTTCACCAATTGAGGTTTAAACACCTGAAGCTTGAAACAAAAGAAAAGCGAGCTAAAGAGAAAATGGCGATCTGCCAAATGAGTTAAGTGAGCCCTACTAACGTCACCAAATGAGTCACGTATGGAATCTTAGGGTAATTTTGGGGAAACTATAAATAACCCACAGGAGAGAGAAAATATAGGAAGGTTTGGGGGAGGCTAGTGGAATGTTGAGATAAACTTTTCCCTAATTTCATAGTTTAATTTTGATATTGAGAAATACTTTTTTTCTTAGTTTTTTGGGTTTTTCAAACACTCTTGTAATTAACAATTGAGGATTGAAATAGAAGTGGTTGTTGAAGATTATTTCTTAATTTCCAACACATTAATGGCTGATAACATCATAAGTATAATTTCTTTATTTTTTATGATGTGTGACTAAAATCCCAACTCTAGGGGTGTGATTATGGGGTTGGGTGTTGACTTAATGTAGTGGGTCTTATTTTATGTTGTGTTTTATTATTGTTCATCTATGAATTTAGGTTATTTAGCATGAGATTAAATTCATGGGTTAAGGTTGCAAACTATTCCTATTCGAGATCTTTGATAGATGTTCGAAAGAGATTAATTGAAGTGGGTAAATAACTTGATGTATGCAATTTATGTTTGACTTCTATGGTTTGCTCGAAAGAGAAATTATAGTGCATTTCTAGTTGTCAAATCTGCTCGAAAGAGAGATTTTCGTAAGGTAATGAGTTGATTTGTGATTCACCTAGATGAGACCGAAAGGAGATTCTATGATATGATACTATGAGATCGAAAAAAGAGTAGTGCCATTGAAGATTTCCTAGCCTATCCATATTTATTTAGCACTATTGAGCAGGACTTGTACCCCTATGTGACATCAATACCAATCTCCACACCTCTAGATGGTCTCTTACTTGTGAAATCCCTATGTTTTTTAGTTTAATTGCGATACTTAATTACAATTCTCTTTTTGTAAATTTGGTAAAATTATCTACCCAATTGTTCTAAAGTGCTACAATGAATAGGTCTGCATACTTTATTTCCTTGTCGTATCCTTAAATCATTTCTTGTGGGATTCGATCCCGACTCTTCATTGTGTATTTTTATGGCTGACGATCGCTTACTCTTCTTTTTGTTTTGAGGATAATTTAAGCGTTATAAAAAATGGTGGTGCTGACGGAGAATGGTAGCTAAGAATTCAATTTGTTAAGTTAGTTTGTAAAGTTGAGTTTGTTCTATACCCTGGCAAGGTATAGGACAGTTCTAGCTGTGTGGGCGAGATGATTTATCATCACGAGACTCATAACGATGATTGTCATATATATATATATAGTTCAGTGAGTTAGCATATTTTACTTTGTGAGGCTTTAAATGATCTTAGCTTCTATTTATGCTTTACATTTAGTTGAGTATTTTGTTGCAGCCTTTTAGTTCAGCTATTGTTGCTTCAGCTATATTACATACCCGTACTTTCAATGTACTACTGTCATTCAATTGACATCTTTTTATGATGTATATACATGTGTTTAGGATCGTCAACATGCGCTTTGTTAAGATTACTTCACACTCTTGATAGTTTTTTGGTGAGACTTCCTTGATTACGGAGGACTCCACTTATTTAGTTCAGTCTTAGTTTGTTTAAGGTCGTCATGGGTCTTGTCCCGATACATGTCTTAAAACAGTAGAGGCTTTATAGAGCTTTTAAGATATTTTGTTAAAACTATTACTGTTGTCATTCAGTATTTTCAGATATTTAAATTGAGCACTTTGACTTAATGATTTATTTTCATTTTAAAGCCTATATCTACTTGAGTTAGTCTTCCCCTAAGTAGTCAACTAGGCTAAGGGTTCGCTTCGCAGCCAACAATGGTTCTCGAGTGTCGGTCACGTCCAGGGTATAGGCTCAGAGCGTGACAGGTGCACCCAAAGTATTCAAATCTTGAATTCGTCTTAACATGCAATACTGATGGAGCTAGAAAAGGGAATATGCGACATAGTTCATATGGTTTTTGTGTCACTATTTGGAGAGCTTTAAGATTTTATATCTACCAAGTTTTCCAAGATATCAGATTGGAGACAAATTCTTTATGTTTAAAGAAGATGATAGAAGGGCACCAGAAAATACCTTGGGAGATGGCCGAGACAATTGAGGAAGTGAAGGAAATTGCTAGTCAAATAAATGTACAGTTCAATCATATATTCATAGAAACTAATCAACTAGCGAATTTCATCACAAACACGACAATCAATCAAGAAGACATGAAACAATTCTATAGTTTTAACAAGCAACAAAACATGGGAAGGAAGATTTTGAAATGTACAAAACCCAAATACCAACAATTAGAGTAAGAATAAAGAGTATTAACAACAATCACAAAATCCAAACATGATGGGAGAGTAGAGAAAGGTCACACAATCTGACAGTTATTAAATGACAGATAGTTTGTGACCAAATAAAAAAAAATAATGTGAAAATACTAACTAGCCTAAGCTGCGTCAGCCAACAAAAAACAATACTTTCACAAGTAAAAGGCGAAGGTCAAGGAACCAGATCCAAATTGCATAACTAGTATCCAATTGAGAGTTCCAAATGAAAGAGCTTGGGAGCGACTTGGTTTTCTCAACTTCTACTTCAACTAAAGGAAAATCAACAGTCAAATAAGGATTTAAGGGAGATTAAGGGTCTGTCTGAAAAGTCACCTGGTAATTGGAATTGGTGTAATTACTAGGGTAATAATTATCAGCCTAGTAATTACATATCCTAGTTATTACATTGACTTGTTTGTTTGACACAGTGTAATTACACATGTGTTGTTTGAATTCACAATTGCAATAATAAGATATTATTAAATTTTAAAAATAAAAATTAATTATTTAAAATTTATATTAGACAAATAAGAAACTTTATAAATGATATTAAATTGAATTTGTAAGAGATATATATTTTTGAAAATATATTACTAATAAACATACGTTTTTAACTAATATTATGAAAAAACTAATTGATTTATATTTTTCAAATTAGTATATTTCAGTTGAACTAATCATATAAACTAAAAGTACAAGATTTCTATGAACATCATGAAATGCATTTTGACAAAAAAAAAATCAATGTTATAAATAAAATGTCATCATTATTAAAATATTTGACAAAAAAGATAATATATCAAGTCTAACTAAAAAATAAATGACTTGCAATATGAAGTCTCACGTAATACTACTAAAACAAATGAAACTGAAAATATAACATAAGTTCTAAATTCAAAACAAATTATTCTTATGTCAAATTTGAGCATAACATATATAAATATGATTTAAAAGAAAAGGAAAACCTAACTGCACAACCTTAATCAACAAAGAATTCTACTTTAATTTAAAATTTAGAATACTATCAAAATTATGCCAATAAAAATAAAATAAGCATGGCATGAAAAATAAGTATTACAAAAAATTGCATGGAATCACATGAAGTAAAGGCTGAGAATGAGAAGGAAATGAAATATAAAAAATAAAAAATAAAAACAAACTTTTAGAAATTTTTAGAATAATAAAAAAAAGAACTTAAAATAATAGAATTAAAAAAAAACTAAAACGAAGAAAAAAAAATTGAATTTGAAAAAAGAAATTAAAAAGTAACCAACTTGTAATTACACCATGTTAAGGCATGTTTGGAAAGTCACCCTGGTAATTAGATTTGATGTAATTGCGTGTATATATATTGTCTGACCTGTTTAGTTGGCCAGGTAATTACTTGGTCAGCAAATAATTGAATGTAATTGACAGGGTTACACTCTCCAATTCGCAGAGGGAGACTGTGAAATACTAGTAACTAGTATACGTATCCGTGCGTTGTGCGGATATTTTAAAATATAATAATATTTTAAATTAAAAATAACTATTAAAATTTATCATGCACTTAGTAATGTATATTTTTAAAATAATGACACAATTCGTTGACTTATTTATTTGAGCATGTTAAATTAATATTATTAATACACAATTTAACAATTATATTATTAATTATTATGTCTATAGCTATAATTAGCTATTAGAATAATAACACAATTTTTTTTTTGAATTTTTGTTAGTATTTTATTACGTTAAAAGAAATACAATCAGTGTAATATAATTGGTTTAATTTACTAAATTTTTACTTAATCAGGTCTTAGAGTTTGTGTTTGAGTGAGAATGTAATTGGAAGTTCTAAAACTGCCTATTTATATTCCCATTTTTTTTTTAAATAAAGAATTTAACTATTATTTTTAATTTTTAATTTTAAAAAAGATCATTCAAATATTTAATTTTTAATTTTAATCTTTATATAAATATTAAAAATTAAAAATTGTGTAATATAATTTTTTTAATTTACTAATTTTCAATTAATCAGGTTTTAGAGTTTGTGTTTGAGTGGGAATGTAATGAGAAGTTTTAAAACTGCCCTATTTATATTCTCGTTTTTATTTAAATAAAGATTTTTTTTGAATTTTTAATTTTAAAACAGATCATTCAAATATTTAATTTTTAATTTTTATCTTTATATAAATATTAAAATTTGTAAAATGGTTATATAATATTAATTTAAAGTAATTATTCAATTAAAATATTTTTTAAAATTTTAATTTCTATTTTAAAATGGCAATTCATTTTATTTTAATTATTAGACAATTTTCTGTATATCTTCTTAGTGTGAAGTTTCATATTTTTAAAAATTCGTTTATTTTATTGTAATTTTTTTTCATAATCTGTTTTTAGAGTTTGTGTTTGAGTAGGAATTTAATGTGGAGTTTTAAAACTGTTTATTTATTGTGAAAAAATTATAAATGACATATATATGACTAATATTTTCAAGTTATGATAGTATAATAAAACTTTCAAGTTGTAACAATAAAAAATTTCAGGTTGTAACATTTTTTTTAAAATAATAGTAAAAAACGTTTTTTTTTAAATCATAAAAAGAAAAAAGCGGATATGTCATTAATTTGAATACATTATGGATAATTAATAATGCCATAAATTTAGGGGATTCAAAGCAAAATATTTGTTTTCCTTTTTTTACTGAATCAGTTAAAATTAATTTTTTTTAAAAAGAATATTTGTTTTCCTTGTTTAGCTCAAAGCAGTTAAAATTTGTTCAAACATATTTCTTTTCTTTTGTTAGAAGGTTTCTCTCTCTTCTCAATATTTTCTCTGTAAACTGTTACTCTCATCTAATTCATATTCTTTTTATTCAATAATCTTTATTTTCTTGTAATGGACGGCTTCTTATTAGTATTAATAAAGCATGGTGGTAGATGAGATCATTTAGGTTAGTGTTCTTTGCGATTTTTTATTTGTATTGTATTACAAACCAAACGTTAAAATTTTTTATGAACAATGATTCTGGAAAAAAAATATTCAGATTTTGTTCGTGTATAATAGCTTTAATTATGACGTTTTTGATATGAATATTCACTTTTGAAATTACATAAAATTTGTTTGAAATTGGTATAGATTTTGGTTTGAACATTCATTTTTTTTGTATGTTTATTGGTTAAAAAGTTACATAAAATTTATTTGAATTTGGTATATTGGTTATACCATGTTGGTACGATTTTAGAATTATATTTGAATGAATTGCGTATACTATTTGTCTAATAAATGACAATTAATAGTTAGAAGTGGTATTATTTTGATATTATAGTCGCATGATTCTGCTGTGAAAGAGTGACGACTTATGGCATGAAATAGGTATAATTTTGGCATGAAATAGGTATGAAAAGTGTGCATAATAATTGTATGAAATTTGTATACTGATTTCAGATTTTTTGTTGTGTATAATAATTTGAGTTATGGCGTTTTTTTTAATGTATAATGTTATATTTTGGTATGAACATTGAATTTGTTCATTATTTGTCTGACCCATTTTTTATTTTTTGGTATATTTCTGGTTAAAAAAATATACAATTTTTTCTTTGGAATTTGTATATTAATACTACCAGACATGTATGACAATCGATAATATTTTTTGGTACGATTTCTGGTTTGATTGGATTGTTTTTTTTTGGCATTATATTGTAATGAATTTTGAGAATAATAATGTAATGAATTTGGTATACTGTTTATTAAAAATGACAATTAATATTTCTAAGTTGGAATTATTTTGGTATTCTAGTGGCATGATGATCCTTGTATGAAGAATTGATAACTTTTGACATGAAATTGGTAAGAAATGTGTGAATAATAATGGTATGAAATTTGTATACTGATATAACATATGTGTTTTTACCTTTGTATTCTGTAATAACATATGAAATTGTTTAAAAATAACATATGTATTTGTACTCTTGTATGAATTTTGTATGCATAAAAATGGTATACTGATATAACATATGTATAAATATGTATAAAAGTTATTTGTACTTTTGTATGATGTAATACTGACACAATAATCTATGATGAACAAGAAAATATGCAATTCAAAAAGTGTTGGAGCATAAATTATTGTCGCCTGGTTCAAAAAGAGCTGTAGGGAGATCACAACTTGAACGCTCTAAATGGTTTGCTGATGTGAAATTCAAGAGATATAAGATTACGTGCAGTACATGTCGTCGGGAGAAACACAACATCAAGACATGTTCAAATTACCCTTCTGAAAAAAGACATAATTTATTTTGATTTTGATTTGGTTGTTTTATTGTAGCAAACTCATGTTTTGATTTATTTTGTTTTTTAAGTTAATGAATTATAATTTCAGAATATTAATTATGTGTGCTAGTTAATCATTTGTGTATTCAGTGTTTTTCGAATGTATACTCAAAAAATAGGTAATGTTGGTATGCGATTGATATCGACTGGAAAAATTAAGTCAAATCTAAGTATGAAATTGGTATACATTTGGTATCCAACTAATGTCCCAGTGGTAAAATAAAAAAACAACAACATATAATTGAGATTTCAACTGAAATAGCCAACGTAAAACTAGTTAATATTGTATCCAATTTATATAAATTTAGTATCGAATTGATATCCCATTGGAAAATTGAAAAATCAACATGTAGTTGAGATTTCAACCAAATTAGACAACCTAAACAAGTTAATGTTGTATTCAATTGGTATCAATTCGGTATCCAATAGATATCCCACTTGAGAATTAAAAAAACAAAATGTAACTGATATTTCAATCAAATTAGACAATTTAAAACAAGTTAATGTTGTATCAAATTTATATACACTTGGTATGCAACTTGAAATTTTAGAACAAAGACAAAAATAAAAATGTATGAAATTGGTATCCAACGAGTATAATTCTGGGAAGAATAAATCTGAATATAAAACAATGCATATTATATATTGTTGTCGGAAATTGTAGCAAAAGAAATATACATCACCCAAAAATCAAAACATGTAATTAAAAGTCTAAAAAGCAATAATTAATACAAGTTCTATATTTTCCTCTATCTTCAATTTATATTCCGTATTTAAGTGTGATTTTTAAAAATCATATTTAGGCTAAAACTTAGGAACTCCTTATTAAAGATTCTATGATCTCATATTATCTATATATATATTAACAAATTTCAAATTAAATATACTTATTTCACCCACAAAATAGTATTTTAGATATAGAAAACACACCAAAAACGAGTTCAAAATTTCAGTAAACTATTTCTTTTCCTCAAAAAATCAAGTTTCAGATTAATTAAAATAAAAAATGAAATCAAATTTTCAAAATATAGAATTCTTAATTCTAAAAAAATCAGATTAAAAAAAAACAATATCAAAATTTAAAATAAAAAAACATCAAGAAAAGCAAAAAAGATAGATTAAAGTGAGAGAAAATTACATGTTACAATATACGGTGATAAATTTATTTATTTTTTTAAAAAAATAAAGGCCCCAATAGTCATTAATAAATAAAAAGTATTTGAATAGTAATCAATATTTATCTTGGGAATAATAAAATAATCAAAATAAAAATCAACTAATTAGGAGAATATTAAGGGAAAAATTTATTGTCAATTATAAATTACTATATTTATGGAAAAAATATTTTGAGAGTAACGTGAGGGTGGGGTGTGGGTTGACATGTGATAAGTTAAAAAAATCCCTTAAAAGGTGTAATAGATAATTACAAGTTGATTCTCTCTCATTAATATTATTTCTCTCACCTATTAATTATATAACATTATATAATATATATAGTTAATAATATATAATTAATTAATTTATAAATTAAAACTAATATGTTAATACTTGTAATTAAAATGTTATAAGTACTAATATAAAAAAAGTAGATCTAAAAGTTGTAATATTAACCCTTAAATAGATGTGTGGTGTGATTTTTCCTTATCTATATCCATATTTTTATTTAAATAAAGAATTTAAAGTTTTTTCAAAATCTTAGTTTTAAAATATATTATTCAAATATTTAATATATTTAATATCTATCTTTAAAATAAATTACGAATTTGAAATAATTTTAATTAATTATAATTATTGATTTTAAAAACTGATCCAACTATTTTAAAACAATTAAGTGCAATTACACGTGTCTTTTTTTTTTTTTTTTTTGCAAAATACAATTTTGTAATATTTATTTTTAAAAGAATTATTTAGTTGGTTATTCGTTTTAATTTCTTTTTGGTTAATTTAAGATACATATATAAAAGAATTTTAAATTATTTTTTGAATTTTAAAATTGTCTAATGTTTGTTAGTATTTTATTATGTTAAAAGAAATACAATTAGGGGAAAGATAATTGTTTAATTTACTAATTTTTATAGGCCCCATTTGTTTGCACTTAATGGAGGTCTGAATCTTAATCATTCAAATTCAGCCCATTAAGTACGTTTAGTTTTTAGGTAATGATTCAGACTCAACCCATTAAGTCCATTTGTTTCTTTTTTCAAAAAGCCTCTTAATGAACCTGAAATGGCCTGCACGGATCAGATCTGCAGGAGAGTCTTAACACCATTTAGACTTATTTAATAAGTTATAAAATAATAATGTATCGCCTCTCTCTGTTTTTGCGTGACTTTTTCTCTCACAACTACAGATTTTTTTCTCAATCAAACACCAATTTTTTCCTCTTGAACTGGTAAGTTTTCATAATTTTTACAATTTTTTTTTTATATTAATAATTTTCTCAGGGTGTATTGATGTTTGTCAAGAACACTTGTTGCAATAATATTTTTAGTGTATTGATGTTCATCAAGGTTTTTGAGTGAAAAAAATACTATTCATAATTAAAAATAATAACTATGTATACATATTTGAGGTCTCTTATTAGAATTTTGTCTTAGGCCAATAATTTTATTGAGACTCCTCGATCATCAAACCCTTTTGTGAGATAACACTAATAAATTATTGTTGTTGAACTAGTTGGTGACAAAAATAATGGAGCTCCTAATAATTCTCCATCCCAATCTTCAGTTTCAGCTGGAAAAAAAGTTTTGGGGAAGAAAATAAACTAATTCGTCTGAATTGGAAATTGATGAGAAGATGATTACTGCTTTAGAGTTAAAAAAACAGTGCATCTACATTTGAAGAATATATGAAAAAATTAGATGGACTTGGATGAAAATAGTCATTATACAATATATGTGTTAGTATATTTTGTCAAAGTGTCCACTACAAAAAAGCATGAATGACGTTAGAGGTTCACAAGTTAGAGAATTAGATTAAGGTTATTGGAAAAAAAGATAAGGATTCTTTAGTATTTCTAATTAGTCAAAATATATGTTAGGCGCTGATAATGTGATACCTTATTTATTATTTTTTGACTAGTATCTATCATACTTATTGAACTTTTTTGATATTATATTGTGCCTATAAAATACTTTTTATTGGTGATATTTTTTTTTATGTTATGCTTGATGATTATGATATTTTTTTAATCAAAAAGTAATATTGAAATGAATTTTTTATAACATTTCATTAATATAATGTTTGATTTCAACATTCAGATATTGTAAACAAGTGTTCAGATTTGGTGACCACATCTAATATTCAGATGTGTATTCAGATCTAGACACCTAACTCTTACTGCAAATCTTAATATTTAGACGTGTATTCACATTTAGAGGTCTTAATCTTAATGAAAACAAATGAAGCTTTAATCAGGTTTTAGAGTTTGTGTTTGAGTGAGAATGTAATGATAAGTTTTAAAACTGCCTATTTATATTCCCGTTTTTATTTAAATAAAGAATTTAATTATTATTTTTAGTTTTAAATTTTTAAAAACTATCATTCGAATATTTAATTTTAATTTTTTATCTTTATAAAAATATTAGAATTTATAATTTGTGTAATATAATTTGTTTAATTTATTAATTTTTAATTAATAAGGTTTTAGAGTATGTGTTTGAGTGAGACTATAATGGGAAGTTTTAAAACTGTCTATTTATATTCCCGTTTTTATTTAAATGAAGATTTTTTTAATTTTTAATTTTAAAACACATCATTTAAATATTTAATTTTAAATTTTAAACTTTATATAAATATAATAATTTGTAAAATGGTTATATAACATTAATTTAAAGTATTTATTCAATAAAAAATAAAATTTTAATTATTTATAATTACTGATTTTTAAAACTGATCCCATTATTTTAAAATAATTAACTGCAATTACATGTATCTTTTTTTTGTAAAATACAATTTTGTAATATTTATTTTTAATAGATTTTTTTTGTTGGTTACTCTTTTTTATTTCTTTTTGGTTAATTTAAGATACATATATAAAAGAATTATAATTAATTTTTGAATTTTAAAATTATTGAATTTTTGTTAGTATTTTATTATGTTAAAAGATATACAATTCGTGTAATATAATTGGTTTAATTTATGAATTTTTACTTAATCAAGTTTTAGGCCTCATTTGGTTGCACTAATGGGTGTCTGAATCTTAATCATTCAAATTCGCCTCATTAAGTGTGTTTGGTTTTTAGAACTGAATCTTAATTATTCAGATTCAGTACATTAAGTTTGTTTGTTTTATTTCCTTATAAGTCTCTTAATGAGTCTGGATATATCTAAATGAATCAGAACTGTAACGCAGTCTTAACATTCTTCAGACTAAAAAATAAGGCTCCTATCTTAATTCAACTATATCACAACAAGTCATAAAAGTCACGTTGTTTTCTTATTTAGTTAATGTTAATTACATGCTTACCGTTATAATTTCATTTATTCTTATTAACTTAATTAACTTAATATACACCTTTTACTTTCATAAATTAATCAATATATTTGAATTGATAAGCACTCCCATGGTATAATATTTTGTTCGATTCCAGAAAATAAAAAAGTATTAATTATTTGATCGATAACAATAACAATATATTACTACTCTATGTAAACTATTTTACATTGTTACAATATTTTTTACAATAAAAATATTCAAAATATTACTTTCTGTTAAAAAAAATATATTTTACTAAAATGAGGGTTGTATAATATTTTATTGATATAACGTTTAATTTCATATGCATATTCAGATATTGAAATCAAACAATCCTAATAATTCAATGTTCAAAATCAGAGACAACATCTACATATTCAGATGTGTATTCATATTTATACATCTAGATCTTAATGTATATCTTAATAATCAGATGTGTATTCAGATTCAGACGTCTTAATCTTAATGAAAACAAATGAGGCCTTAGAGTTTCTGTTTGAGTGGAATGTAATGAGAAGTCTTAAAACTGTCTATTTCTATTCCCGTTTTTATTTAAACAAAGAATTTAATTATTATTTTTAATTTTTAATTTTAAAAAATATCATTCAAATATTTAATTTTTATTTTTTATCTTTATATAAATATTAAAATTTACAATTTGTGTAATATAATTTGTTTAATTTATTAATTTTTAGTTAATCAGGTTTTAGAGTTTGTGTTTGAGTGGAATGTTTGGGAAGTTTTGAAACTGTCTATTTTTATTCCCATTTTTATTTAAACGAAAAAGGACCAAAAATAGCCCTGTACTATTCAAAAAGGTTTAAAAATACCCCTCATCCATCTATTGGGCTAAGAATACCCTTCAATCAATCATTTTGGTCCACTATTACCCTTTAAACTAACAACCTTATATTTTTTTAATTATTATTATTATTATTAATTATTATGTGGCATCTTTCTATTGGATAAAGTTTAATTCCAACCCACCAAACTTTCTCCTACCCCACCGACCCATATTGACATCCCTTGACCCAAACCCAATTACAAGATCCATTAGAAATAAAAAATATTGAATCATCTCTTCTCCCCTAAACCTAATATCCTATTTTTCTTCTTCCCCTTTTCTTATTAAGCAATTTCAAGATCAATTTCACCCAATTTATTTTATCCTTAAACACATAATCTATTTTATCCTCATTATGATGAGCCTTGGATTTAACAATGACATTGTAAACAACGAGTTTCTAGAAAAATATCATCCAACATCAATTGTACATAACTAGTTTCTCAAAAAAGCAAAATGCATCTCATCAGCAACTTAGCTACCCCAACATAATCCTGCAGATCCCTCTTGAGTAATTGAATATTTGAATGCATATTCTGGACTAAATATCTGAAGCTTTTATTTGACAATTTCATCTATGTTAATTATGCACTAATGATCACACCAATATAAAACAATTTCACTATACATAAGTGTTTTTCCAAAATACAGGAGGTGTTAGAGGTGTAATTAGCCTTTCAAGAAAACAACTTATGATTATAGAGGGACCATATGTAACGACTGGTTTCCGTTGTTATAGAAAAGCCAACTGAGAATTTTTTTGGGCTGAAAAACATTTTCGTAGTAATTAGATATTTCCCAACCTAGTTCAGATTTGAACGAAATCAGAGTCATTAAGGTGTAGGGAAATCTGGTAACAATCGGGTGATTTAATTATGATTTTGATTACATGAGTAGATAGATAAGTCGTTAAGGAACTCGTACGACTTTACAAAATTGAATTCGGGCGAGTAGAACGCCCGATATTGATCTTAGGGTGAACGTGCAGTTTCTGAGTGTCGTTGATTGAAGCTGTGTTATGAAGTGGGGGTTTGAAATTCTTAAAATAGCTCACTGGTTCCGTGCAAGCCGCTGGAGCGAGATTTCTGCTGCCAGGGCGGGGCCGTTGTAGCGGGGTGGGTGCCGCTGTGGCGGGGCAGACGCGACTTAAAGTCGTAAATAAACCCCAAAAACATTTTATTCTGCCATTTTCATATTTGAGAGCTAAGGAACGAACCCATGTCTTTTCTTGACAGTTTTCTACCATTCGTGCGGCTAAAGGTAAGATCTTAACTCCCCGAATCCATTTTTTGATCCGTAGAACATAATCTAATGGGTAATTATCAATGGGGAAGGGTTTTTGATCTAGAAATTATGGTGGAAACAACCCTAATCGGGAGATTTGGATCATGGGTTTGATCTAGGGTTCATAGGATTGTTGGTAATTCGGGTTATTAGTTATTGTTTATTGATTCCAGTGTTATAATTATTGTTTGTAGACCAAGAACAAGCGAAATGAATCCGAAAAGGGAAGAATCAAGTTTCTTAAGGTTTCAAGCTTGTTTCGAGGTATGTGATGGTTGTGATTCTATGATTGTGTGATGTATGTTTGTTCTTGCTTCATTATGAAACATGTATGTATGTGAATGTTGCATTATTGATCATATTAATTGTAAATGAGGAAATATGAATGATGAATGCCATGAATCATGACTTGATTGTATGATTATGAAAATGTAACTTGTGATTGTGATTGTGATTGTGGCTTGATGAATGGATCGGGTGTTGCGTTCCGACAAACTAACTTGGATTGGTTGCCACGTTTCGATATAATTATGGGATCGATTGCTACGTTCTGGCATAAATATTGGATCGGGTACCACGTTCCGGTATACTAACTGTTTGGGTTTGAGTTCCATGAGAGGACCAATGAGTTGACATAATTGTGTATCTTGAGAAATGTGGAATTATACGTTGTTCTTAATTGATGATGATATTGTATATGTTCGGTGTATGCATGTTATTATTATGTTGTATTGACTTATGTATGCTGCACTTAGTGGGATAGCCGCGTGATCCTACCAGTACACTGTGGTTGTGTACTGATACTGCACTTGCTCTTTCTTTGTTGAGTATAGGGCATCTTCAGGCGGCTATTGACAGACCTCGTTTAGAAGATTAGTGATCGTCGATCGAATTCAAGGGTGAGCCAGTTCTTCCAGGTTGCCATGAGTTCTCTTTGTGTCCATGTCCACATTTCGGACTTGGACTTTCTAGTTAGTTATTAGTTCATTCGTTTGGAGTTGTAACCCTTCTTGTTTAGACTTATGGATTTTGTTAGAGTTTTGGTATGTTGACTTTCAGGTTCTAGGTGTATTTTTCCGCATTGTTTAGTTGTTAGATCTTTTGGAAGTTTATGGGAACTTCAGTCTTTAGCTATTTAACTTGCTTCTGTAACTTAAATGCTTTAGTTTTTGGCTTAGTTGCTTGGTTTGGGTTGTAGTAGTGGTTCTCCCATCGGAGGGTTAATGTGGGTGCCAATCACGATGGTCTGGGTCGTGACACCATAGTGCTTACGTGCCTTATAATTACAACAACTTATGGTTATTTTGGGTGAAATTGATCTTGAAATATCTTAATAAGAAAAGGGGAAGAAGAAAAATAGGATATTAGGTTTAGGGGAGAAGAGATGATTCAATCTTTTTTATTTCTAATGGATCTTGTAATTGGGTTTGGATCAAAGGAAGTCAATATGGGTTGGGTGGGGTAGGAGATAGTTTGGTGGGTTGGAATTAAACTTTATCCAATATAAAGACGCCACGTAATAATTATTAATAATATTAATTAAAAATATACGGTTGTTAGTTTAAAGGGTAATAGTGGACCAAAAAGGTTGACTGAGGGGTATTTTTAGCCCAATAGGTGGATGGGGGGTATTTTTAAACCTTTTCGAATAATACAGGGGTATTTTGGCCCTTTTCCGTAATTTAAATACAAAATATGACATAAACAAATCAAATTGAATGAAATGAAACAAATAATCACACAATAAGACATTATCGATCTAAAATAATCATGTAGAAGATTTGAACTTTGATAAATATTGTTCTTCTTCTTCTTGGACTTTCACTTTTTTCTTTGCAAATATATTTAATTTTTCTTCGGCTAGCCATAAAAAAAATGAAGACAAGAAGAATGGTAATAAATCAACAAAAACATTCCAAAAAGAGTAGATTCATTATTTTTTAATTGAATTTATTTGTGTATATCGAGCGAATAGAAATAATAGGTAGATCAGTTTTAGGTAACCACTTTATATTCAAATTCAAAAGGTAATTATTTTGCAATATTTTTAAAAAATTGTATTACGTGGGTTGATTACTTAAAAAAATATACTTTATTTTTTAGAAAAATAAAGTATATTTACATGTAACAGTTTCTTTACTTACGTGTTTTACAATTTTTTTCCTTTCATCTTCAATGACTCTAATCATCTTTCGATCTCAAAGCATCTATGCCTAGAATCTCCTTTCAGTCTCATCTAATGCCAATTCTTAACAACCCAGTACCTTACTCTATCTGTAACACCCCGAATTCGAAAGAGGAAAAAATGCAACTTTTGGAGAAGTTCCAGGTGTCACCCACGAAGGCCAACCACGCCCTGTGGCTGGACCCACACCCTGTAGGTGAGCCTCGTGGATAGGGCAACATGGACAATGCCTAAGGTAGAACCACGACCAGGACCCATGCCCTGTGGATGAGTCCACGACTCGTGGTTGAGGGAGTCGTCGATGGCCCCAAACTCTCTGACCACGAACCATGACTGTGTAGGACGGGCAATAGGTCCACCCACGGTCCGTCAATCAGGGTCTCGTGGGTTAGGCCTGGAAGGTTAATTTAGGGACTTATGGGTGTTTTTCGATTTTAATTAAGTCAATGTGGTGTCATTTTGCTTAAGTCTAAAACACCTATATAATTATTTTTAACCCCCAAAACCCCTCATTCAAGACATTCTCTAAAATCCAAAAAGAAAACCCAAAACTCCTCTAAAAAATTCTCTCTCTAGAAGTTGGAAGAAGAAGGAAGAAATTGGAGCTAGGTCAAGGTCAAGTCTCCCAATATTCAAGCTTGTGAGGGCTTTGTAATCAAGATATGATGGCTTTTCATCCATGAACTCTTCCATCCATAGAGTCCTCTAGAATTTCCCAGTTCTAGTTAGGGTTTCTTCCAATGTTGTGGGTTGTGATGAATGTTGATCCAATCGAGTGGATTGTGATTGGTTGTGATAGAATTAGTAGAATTACATGGTTTTAGAGTTAAATTACATGTACCCATGTCTATTCCATGATTCTAACCTATGATTGATGTAATTGGGTTGATGCCATAAAGGGAAACTTTATGGGTTTAGGCTTGTCCTTATAGGATTAATGAGTTATGATTAGAATTGCTTTAGAATGAAGCTTAGATGATGATCATGAGATCTAGGGCTTTGAGAGTAAAGCTTATGACATGAATTGTTTGTAATTGATGTTATTGTTGAGGAAGGGATACTTCCCACATGAATTGCTTAATTATGAATGTATGAATGTGAAAGATTTACTCACATGAATGATTCTAGGTTGAAAGAATTGCTCATCTAAAATGAATCTAGACTAAAAGATTATGTAATTGATGAGGCTAGAGGCGATTACCCTTGACCTCCATATGTAAGGATATGAGGTGATTCCCATACTCCTTAGAATTGAACAAGATGTGAGTCCCCACGTTCTTACTATGATGAATGGATATGGAGGCGAGTACCCATGCTCCTTATGAAATGATGTGGATGCAAGTACCCATGTCATATGATGAGATTGTGGAGGCGAGTACCCGTTATCTTAAAGTAAGTAAGGCAAGAGGCGAATAGCCATTAGCCTTTGTAAGCTAGGCATTGAGGCAAATCCCCATGTCTTTAAAAGTAAGTATGCATGATATGATTATGTTATGAAGATGATTTTCTTGGAGTGTTGCTAGATATGCCTTCCATGATGTGAGCTTGACTAGAGGCGAATGACCTAAGTCTTGGCTAAGGTTAAGTGAGGCTACTTAAAGAAGTGTTCCCTTTTCACTATGATGCTCATTATGTATTGATTATGCTTATGTTGACTAATGCTTATATTATGTTGTTCATGCTAGCCATCATATTTAGTACTTGATTGTACTAACACATACTCTTGCCTACATTCTTATCAAATGTAGGGTCCGTCGACATTGATTCTCATACTCGTGTCTAGCTTCGTTGTTGATCAAGGAAGTGAAGATTTGGTGAGTCCTCATTGTGTTCGAGGATGTGATCACCACTTTCTTTTATGCTTTTCTTTTATGTCTTGGACTATTGTATGGGCCGTGACCCAAGACTTTATTCATGTTGTTTTGATGGGTTGAGACAAATATGTTAGACTTCCGCTTGTTTTATAAAAGACTTTGATTGTACTGAAAAGTTTTAAATTCCCGCTCATTTTTATTACTTAATGTTATGATATGCTAAGTGGCTTGTATGAGGCCTCTCGGGGTCTTATAAGCCTTGTTACACCCCCTAGGTCGTGACAAACTTGGTAATCAAAGCACAAGGTTTAGAATGGTTCTAGGATGTCTCAAGCCATGTCTAGTAGAGTCTTGTTCATAAGTGTGAAACGCGCCACATTTACTAATGAGAGTCTATTAGATGTTCAGGAAACTTCACTTCTTCACTTCTCTAAATTGTGCCATGGAGTTTAACTCTATAAGTCTTCTCATAATCTTTACCCGATGGTTTTCAAGATATGACTACTAGAAGGGCTAATGCTAGAAGGATGAAGGGAGGCAACGTTGATTAAGAAGTTCCTCCTCAGGTTGCTCCCCAAGCTCCTCAATCTCCGATTGACCCATTAAATGAGAATGTAACAAATGCGGAGTTTAGGTCGGCTTTCCAAGTGTTGGCTCAAGCCGTGACAGCATAAGCCAATAGAGATGTGGTAGCCCATGTGCACCCAAATGTGGGTACGACGGCGATAAGAGTGAGGGATTTTACAAGGATGAACCCTCCCGAATTTTATGGCTCCAAAGTTGAGGAAGACCCTCAAGAGTTTATCGACGAGGTCTACAAGATACTTGCTATTATGGGAGTGACTACAATAGAGAAGGCGGAATTAACCGCTTACCAACTCAAAGGGGTTGCACAAATTTGGTTCAATCAATGGAAAGAGGCAAGGCCGATGGAAGCGGGTCCCATAGAATGGGAAAGGTTCAAAAGTGCTTTTCTTGACAGATTCTTCCCTCTTGGGATGAGAGAGGCCAAGGTACTTGAGTTCATTAACCTTGGGCAAGGAAATATGAGTGTAAGGGAATACACTTTGAGGTTCACTCAGTTGTCCAAGTATGCTCCTTCCATTGTGGCGGATCGTAGGGCTAAGATGAGTAAGTTTGTGTCGGGTGTGTCTGATATGGTAGTCAAAGAATGCCGCACCGCTATGCTTGTTCATGACATGGACATTTCTCGCCTTATAGTGCATGCCCAACAAATTGAGGAAGAAAAACTCAAGGAGAGATCTAGAGAGGCAAAGAGAGCAAGAGTGGATGATGGTAACTGTTCACATTCTAGGTCCGTTGGATGGGGTCATTCAAGGTTCCAGCAAAAGTTCTCCGGGAAAGGTTCTTCAAATGCTCCTCCAAGGCCTACCAATGAAAGGGTGTCTAACCCAAAACCTCAAAGAGATAGTAATAAGCCTTCAAGGCATACTTGTGCTAAATGTGGGAGAAATCATGAAGGGAAATGCTTAGCGGGTTCCAATGCTTGCTTTGGATGCGGGAAAACGGATCACAAAATAAGGAATTGTCTTTCGGTTCCTAAAAATGATGGAGATGGTCGTCGTAGGGCTCAACCCTACCCTTCATCCAATCCAAGTGGTTCGGGTGCAAGTGCTCCTAAGTAAAACCGATTCTATGCTCTCCAAACTAGAGGTGATCAAGAGAGTTCCCCGGACGTGGTGACTGGTATGTTAAATGTTCTAAATAAATGTGTATGCTTTGCTAGATCCAGCTTCTACTTTGTCCTTTGTGACTCCTTATGTACCTATGAGATTTGATATGGTTCCCGATGTGTTGTTAGTACCTTTTTCTGTCTCTACCCCTGTTCGTGATCCTGTGGTGGCTAAGAGAGTATATAGGAGATGTCCCGTTTCCTTATCCCGTAGAGTTACTTTAGTAGATTTGGTAGAGCTTGACATGATAAATTTCGATGTCATACTTAGGATGGATTGGCTACATTCCTATTATGCCTCTATCGATTGTAGAACTCAGGTATTCAAATTTCAATTCCCAAATGAGCCTATCCTAGAGTGGGAGGTGGAAATTATATTCCTAGTGGTCAATATGTTTCTTACCTAAAAGCTAAGAGAATGATCTCAAAGGGTTGTGTCTACCATATAGTGAGGGTGAGGGATGTGGAGTCCGAAACATTCTTGAGTTGGTCCCAATTGTAAAAGAGTTTCCAGAAGTTTTCCCCAAAGATTTACTTGGTATTCCTCCCAAAAGGGAAATAGACTTTGGGATTGACCTTCTCCCTGATACACGACCTACCTATATTCCTCCTCATAGAATGGCTCTGGTGGAACTTAAGGGGTTGAAAGAACAATTGAAGGATCTATTGGATAAAGGTTTCATCCGACTGAGTATCTCTCCGTGGGGTGATTCGGTGTTGTTTGTTAGGAAGATAGATGGGTCCCTTCGTATATGTATCGATTATCCTTAATTGAACAAAGTGACCATTAAGAACAAGTATCCTCTTCCGAGAATAGATGACTTATTTGATCAACTTGAAGGGGCAAGTTATTTCTCTAAAATTGATCTTCAATTTGGTTATCACCAATTGAGGGTGAAGGAGGAAGATATTCCGAAAACGTCTTTTAGAACCCGATATGGTCATTATGAGTTTTTGGTAATGCGTTTGGGTTGACTAATGCTCCGACAACATTTATGGATTTGATGAATATGATGTTTAGACAATACCTTGATATGTTCGCAATTGTGTTCATAGATGATATTTTGATCTATTCGAGAAGTGAGAATGAGCACATTGATCATCTGAGAATTGTATTGCAAATTCTCAAGGAGCAATAACTCTTTGCAAAGTTTAGTAAATATGAATTTTGGTTAAGGTCTGTAGCCTTCTTAGGCCATATTGTGTCAAGCAAAGGTACTGAGGTGGATCCGATTAAGACAGATGCGGTCAAGAGTTGGCCTAGACCTCTATCACCGACATATATTAGAAGTTTCTTGGGTTTGGCCGGTTACTATAGAATATTTGTTGAGGGGTTTTCCTCCATTGCTTCTCCATTGACAGCTTTGACTTAAAAGAAGGCCAAGTTTATATGGTCGGATGCTTGTGAGAAAAGTTTCCAAGAGTTGAAGGATAGACTTACTTTCCACTTCGGTTTTGACCTTACTGGAAGGTACGAATGGCTTTGCGGTATATTGTAACGCCTTTAGAATGGGGTTGGGATGCGTGCTTATGCAAAATGGTAAGGTGATTGCCTATGCTTCAAGGTAACTAAAAGTTCATGAGAAGAACTATCCTACCCATGACCTTGAATTAGCGGCAATGTTATTTGCCTTAAAGATTTGGAGGCATTATTTGTATGGGGTCCATGTTGAAATGTTCACCGATCATAAAAGTTTGCAATATGTGTTTACCCAAAAGGACTTCAATCTTCACCAAAGAAGGTGGCTCTAATTGTTGAAGGACTATGATATGAGTGTCTTATATCACCCCGAAAAGGCGAATGTAGTAGCAGATGCTCTTACTCGACTATCGATGGGTAGTGTTGCACATGTAGATGATGATAGAAAAGAGTTGGCCTGAGATCTCTATAGGTTGGCCTGATTGGGTGTTCGATTGGTAGACTCCGCCAAGGGTGGGGTTATGGTTCATAAAGGGTCAGAATTGTCTTTTGTAGCCGATGTTAAAGCAAAGAAATGTCTTGATCTGATGTTGGTAGAATTGAAAGAAGCGGTACTTAGAAAGTCTGTCGAGGCTTTATCCCAAGGGGGAGATGGTGTCCTTAGATATCAAGGTCGGTTATGTGTTCCAAATATTGATGACTTGAGGGAACATATCTTGACTGAAGCCCATAGTTCTCGGTATTCTATTCACCCGGGAGCCACTAAGATGTACTGTGACTTGCGGGAGGTCTATTGGTGGAATGGGATGAAGAAGGATAATTCGGGATTTGTGGCCAAATGTCCAAATTGCCAACAAGTGAAGGCTGAGCATCAGAAACCTAGAGGTTTATCCCAAGAAATTAGCATTCCTACTTGGAAGTGGGAAGACTTGAATAGGGACTTCATAGTAGGGTTGCCATGAACTCGGCACCAATATGATTTTATTTGGGTTATAATAGACCGAATGATGTAGTCGATCCATTTCATTCCTGTCAAGGTTTTTTATACGGCGGAAGATTATGTTATGCAATATTTCAAAAATATGGTGAGGTTGCATGGAGTGCCCTTGTCCATTATCACCGATAAAGGTACTCAGTTTACTTCTCAGTTTTGGAAGTCCTTCCAAAAGGGTCTTGGAACTAAAGTGAAGCTTAGTACGGATTTTCACCCCCAAACCGATGGGCAAACGGAAAGAACAATCCAAACATTGGAAGACATGTCGAGGGCTTGCGTGATTGATATCAAGGGAAATTGGGATAGCCATTTGCCTTTGATTGAATTTGCCTATAACAATAACTACCATTCTATTATTGGTATGGCTCCATTTGAGGCTCTTTATGGTAGGAGGTGTAGATCTCCTATAGGATGGTTTGAGGTGGGTGAGGTTGCTTTGATAGGGCCCGAGTTAGTTCATGAGCCTATTGAGAAAGTTTGACTTATTAGAGAGAGGTTGAGAACCCCCCAAAGTCGACAAAAGTCTTATGTCGATGTTAGAAGGAGAGACCTTGAATTTGATGTGCTTGATTGGATTTATTTGAAAATCTCACCCATGAATGGTGTAATGAGGTTTGGAAAGAAAGGGAAACTTAGTCTCCGTTTTGTAGGTCCATATCAAATTTTAAAGCATATTGGTAAGGTTGCATATGAGCTTGATATGCCAAATGAGTTGGCATCAGTGCATCCAGTTTTCCATGTCTCAATGTTGAAAAAGTGTGTTGGAGATCCTACATCCATAGTCCCCATAGAAGGGTTGGGAGTGAAAGAGAACTTTTCCTATGAAGAAGTTCCGGTTGAGATTCTAGACCGGCAAGTTAAGAAATTGAGGAACAAAGAGGTTGTTTCCGTAAAAGTGTTATGGAGAAACCATCTTGTTGAAGGTGCTACTTGGGAGGCCGAAGCCGATATGATGTCCCGATGTCCCCATCTTTTTCCTTCTCTAGCTTGAGGTAATGAATTTCCTCTTGGTTTGTTTTTGTTTGAAGTCATGTGTGTTGATGTGTTTCCATGATTTCCTTAAATTGCATGTTCATGAAAAAGCTTAAGTCTTGAAAGAAATTACTTATGTACTTGATTTTCCTCAAGTTGTTGTGCATTAAGTATAAGTTGCCTATAGACTTCATGAGATGAGTTGATGAACATGTTTTAGATATGCTTTTTGAGATTGAATTGCATATGAGCTTCATGAGATTGTGTTGAGCATGCTTTTAAGCTTGGGGATGATAGTACCTCCTTAAGTATAAGAAATTTGAAAATTTCGTGCATATTGGGTTGTTAGATGTAGTCCCTACTTCCTTAAGGTGCATTGAGTATGTTGAGTTGGAGTTGAGGTATCCTCCTAGGTTGTGTGCATTTAGATGAGTTGCATGCATGATGGGTTGCTAGTCTTGAGTCTTTTCGTTTAGAAACTTGGTTAGAATCTCATTCGAGGACGAATGATTTCAAGGGGGAGATAATGTAACACCCCAGATTTGAAAGAGGAAAAATTGCAGCTTTTGGAGAAGTCCAGGTGTCACCCACGAGGGCCAACCACTCCCCGTGGCTGAACCATGCCCCGTAGGTGAGCCTCGTGGATAGGGCACCATGGACACTGCCTAAGGCAGAACCACAACTAGGACCCACGCCCTGTGGATGGGTCCACGACTTGTGGTTAGGGGAGTCGTCAATGGCCCCAAACTATCTGACCACGACCCACGACCCATGACTGTATAGGACTGGCCCTAGGTCCACGCACGGTCCGTCAGTCGGGTCTCGTGGTTAGGCCTGGAAGGTTAATTTAGGGACTTATGGGTCTTTTCCGGTTTTAATTAAATCAATGTGGTATCATTTTGCTTAAGTCTAAAACACCTATATAAGTATTTTTAACCCCCGAAACCCCTCATTCTCTCAAATTCAAAAAGAAAACCTAAAACTCCTCTAAAGAATTCTCTCTCTAGAAGTTGGAAGAAGAAGGAAGAAATTGGACCTAGGTCAAGATCAAGTCTCCCAATCTTCAAGCTTGTGAGGGCTTTGTAATCAAAGTATGATGACTTTTCATCCATGTACTCTTCCATCCATGAAGTCCCCTAGAATTTCCCCAATTTGATGAAGAATTCCCCAATTCTAGTTAGGGTGTTTTCCAATGTTGTGGGTTATGATGAATGTTGATCCAAGAGTGGATTGTGATTGGTTGTGATAGAATTAGTAGAATTACTTGTTTTTAGAGTTAAATTACATGTACCCATGTCTATTCCATGATTCTAACCTAGGATTGATATAATTGGGTTGATGCCATGAATGGAAACTTTATGGGTTTAGGCTTGTCCTTATAGGAGTGATGAATTATGATTAGAATTGCTTTAGAATGAAGCTTAGATGATGATCATGAGATCTAGGGCTCTGAGAGTAAAGCTTATGGCATGAATTGTTGGTAATTGATGTTATAGTTGAGGAACTGATACTTCCCACATGAATTTCTTGACTATGAATGTATGAATGCGAAAGGTTTACTCACATGAATGATTCTAGGTTAAAAGGATTTCTCACCTGAAATGAATTTAGACTAAAAGATTATGTAATTGATGAGGCTAGAGGCGATTACCCTTGACCTCCATATGTAAGGATATGAGGTGATTCCCATACTCCTTAGAATTGAACAAGAGGTGAGTCCCCACGTTCTTACTATGATGAATGGACATGGAGGTGAGTACCCATGCTCATTATGAAATGATGTGGAGGCGAGTACCCGTGTCATATGATGAGTTTGTGGAGAAGAGTACCCGTGATCTTAAAGTAAGTAAGGAAAGAGGCAAATACCCATTAGCCTTTGTAAGCTAGGCATTAAAGCAAATCCCATGTATTTAAAAGTATGTATGAACAATATGATTATGTTATGAAGATGATTTGCTTGGAGTGTTGCTAGATATGCCTTCCATGATGTGGGCTTGACTAGAGGCGGATGACCTAAGTCTTGGCTAAGGTTAAGTTAGGCTACTAAAGGAAGTGTTCCTCTTTCACTATGATGCTTATTATGTCTTGATTATGCTTATGCCTTATGTCTTATGTAGACTAATGCTTATGTTATGTTGTTCATGCTAACCATCATATTTAGTACTTGATTGTACTAACACATACTCTTGCCTACATTCTTATCAAATGTAGGGTCCGGGGACATTGATTCTCACACTTGTGGCTAGCTTCGTTGTTGATCAAGGAAGTAAAGATTTGGTGAGTCCTCATTGTGTTCGAGGATGTGATCACCACTTTCTTTTATGCTTTTCTTTTATGTCTTGGACTATTGTATGGGCAGTGACCCAAGACTTTATTCTTGTTTTTTAGATGGTTTGAGACAAATATGTTAAACTTCCGCTCGTTTTATAAAAGACTTTGATTGTATTAAAAAGTTTTAATTCCCGCCCATTTCTATTACTTTATGTTATGATATGCTAAGTGGCTTGTATGAGGCCTCTCGGGGCCTTATACGCCTTGTTACATGTAGGGGGGTACTGTAGCGACCCTTTCGGAAAGATACTACCACTTAAAGAAGAAACCTAATTTAATACCTGCGACATTTAAAAGAGATTAACGAAGGGCATATTGATTTTAATCTAGTAGAGGGATTAGGTTCATAAGGAAAAAAATAGTTAAGGATGTGCATCCTGCCTATTTAAACATTTATTTGATGTCAAATTGATATTGCCAAGAATTTTAACCTATAGCGGAAAAACCCTTTCAAAATAATCTAAGCAAATAACTTAAGAGATTTTCATGCATATATTATCCTTACACTTAAAAATGATATAAAAATAATATTACCAACTTCCGAGTACCAAAATTTCATGCTTCACACAAACATTCAAAACAAATAGTAAATTTAGTATATTACAGGACTTGAGTTTACACACCCCAAAAAGAACAAAACATATAGCCATACTTAGATTACAACCCATGGTGACATGATCAAATTAGCCTTCAAAATTTCAAGCAAATGTAAAATAGATAGATCATGTACAAGTCCCAAGGTTTATACAAAATATAAATGTCTATATGCAAATGTGATCTTCCTGAAGGCTCTCAAAATCTCCGTCTCCAATGGCCAGCTTCATGCCTCCTCTCGATTATTCCCTATGATAGAAACAACTATCGCTAAGCATATAGCTTAGTGGTGTAAAAACTATAGGTTTGGAGCCCTCAGATTCACCAAGCTACCTTTCTCAAGTCATGAGCAGCGCAATTGAAACATAATAAATAAATCAAGTAAACAATATATAAAGAGTATCAAGTTCGATATTTAAAGATCCAAATGTCAAGAACACTCATAGCACCATTTTCCAAGAGATTCAATAACAAGGCTCGCCCTTTATATACATCATGTCGTCACACCAAGCATAAGCAGGTATCAAGAAGGATCGACGCCCTGCATCAAGAAGGGTCAAAGCCCAATAATCAAGAGAACCAAGAACCATATTAAAAATGGCTTTCTAGTTCGTACTTAAATGGACAACTTCCATACTTAAGACAAACTAAAAATCCAGAGTCAAGATGGAAAATGATCCGAATCAAGAGGCATGCCAATAGTGACAAAGTCATAGCCATAAGAAGGACAAGGTCCCAACAAGAGTGCCAGGTGATCAAACAATCTGTACAAGTGGGCGAGTTACACAAGTGTCTTTAATGTCTTAAAGGTTACCAACTCGACAATGCAAAGTGAAAAAAGGTAGCCAAGATAAACTTTCAGACATACCAGCAGGTAAAAAGATTGCAAGTACAAGTTTATACACAAACCTGAGTTCTTTAGCATAGAAACAGTCCAACACAACTTCAAGAGCTCAAGCCATAGACCAACCAACATATCAAGGTCCTCAACTTGTTCACGGGTATTTACAACATTAAAAATACAATTAAATAACTTCTTTAATTCCTATTAATTCAATAATGTTGACGTAAAATAGGATTATAATCACAAGTAAGCTTAGCCTATACAAATACGACTATGCTCCCAACAGTAATTCTGGCCAGCCTAGTACCTCATGTTGCAACTTAGATTTGAAAAGGAAAACGGCAAAACTGGACTTTGTATCCTTCATGAAAGATGTGGGTACATCTCTTAAGGTTGCAAATAAACAAGAATGACCGAAAAATATATTTTGTAAAAAAAGATATATTCAAAACACTAACAGTTGTTCATACAGGATTTGTAATTCCGAAATCTGGACAGAACTTTTCCTATGTTGCATCCCATATTTCGAATCCATAACAGCTAAATTAGAGTTTTATATAAACATAAGAGTTGTAGGTATAAGAATTATCTTTCCAAATCATATTTATTCACCGAAAAAGGAGTTCGAGATAACGAGATATTCTAAATATACTAAACACTACTCAGCTCAAAAACAGATTTCGATTACTCACCAAAAAGGTAGGATGTGTCTCGACTTCTTGTGATTTTGTGAGTAATATGGTTAGAGGAAGTTCCCCTTTCTTAGAGTTAAGTAACACGAATTTCACTAGTGGAGGTGTGAAAATATAGTCACCAAAAGTGATGTTTATCCCTTTACAGCACTCCTTCAAAGGTGCTGCCCAAATAGAAAGTGTGCTGCCCAAAATGCATACATATATACCTATATGTATATACCTCACCACCCTTCCAAGTTATAGGTAATCCTAATTAGAATATTACGTAAATACCCCAATACAATCCCTTAAATTACAATCACAATTATGTTAAGCAAGTTTGCAAATATCACAAAATTTCAAGTTCCCAAAATGAGAATAAAACATATTGTAGTAATTAAGCAATGGTGTATTGATATGAGACTCTTGGTTAGTATTTAGGGGTGTTACAGGTACCCCTGGGTCGTGACACTATGCCCTCTTTCAAGAATAAAGGAACTAGATCAGACCCATAACCTCTCTTTCGAGTAAGTCAAGGACATCAAACCTAAATTGCTAGTATTGAACTAATTACCCACTCCAATTAATCTCTTTCGAGCATCAATCAATGATCGGAAGTAGGAATTAAGTTTGCAACCTTAACCCTTAAGTTTATCCCATGATAATTAGACCAAACTCTTGCAAGAACAACAACAAAACAGAGCATAACACAATACCCACTACATTAAATTGACACCCAACCCCATATAGCACCCCTAGATCTTAGGGTTTTAGCCACCCATCACAAAAAGTAAAGAAAGTACACCTTCCATGAAAGAAGCCACGGGTAACTTGAAATCAAGAAATTAAGAGTAAACCCACTTTGGATTTACTTCAAATTATCGAATTCAAGTTTCAAATTGTTAAGAAGACTTGAAAAAGTGTTCTAAAAAGTAAAATGTTCTCTCTCAATACTTTCTTCTAAACTCAGTTGTTCAATACTCTGCTCGAACTCCCTTAAAACTCTAACCATTGGGCTATTTATATTTTCCCAAAATTTGGCCCAAAAATCCACTTCGCGACAAACGCGGTGACATTAGTTGGGCTCGCCTAACTTACTTGGTGAATTGCCCTTCGTTCACCAGCTCACCTTCGTAATGCTCTAGGCTTCGGTGCTTAAACCTCAGTTGGCAAACTCAATTGAGTCATCCTTTCTCATTCGGTGCATCGCTGAATACCACCGTAGTCTGCCTTTTGAGCATTAAAGCTTTGCCTTGCACACTATCAGATTAGGCGATGTGCTTCAGGTCCGCCTTTCGCATTCGATATGTCATCTTTTCTACTGGAGTTTTCTGACCCTCTTTGGTGGACATACGTGTTGTGCACTGTCAAATTGGGTGAGGTCTTACTCAGTCGGCGATCCGCCCTTCATGCTAGGCGATCAACAATGTTCGTGTTGCACTTCTTTTGTATTTTTGGCCATTCTTTCAAGCTTAAGTCCATGCCTTGTCCAATTGTCTTCATAGTTCTAAATCATCAACATTTGATTGGAAAAGGACAAAGTTAGGCATTGAGGACACCAATTATTGAACTAAATGGACCTTAAATGAGTGTAAATCTACCACTCATCAACACCCCAAACTTAAACTTTTGCTTGTCCTCAAGTAAATCAAGAACACAATAAGTAAGTGTCTACAACAATACTCAATGAAAGTTAACATGCAAGCACCATGGAAAGACTACTCTGAATAACATGTTACCCTAGATCATGATAAAAAAAGCTTGAAATGATGACTAGCTAGTGTTAACACAAGCTCAAGCTCACTTTAGCTTATTGTCCAATGCAAGAACATGTTTCAACAAATGCATTCACGTGCCCTCACATCAAGAACAATTCCATGCTCTGACAAAAGCAAATCAACAAAGGTAATGAGAATCAATGCAACTCTTACTCTCTTAAAAGAGAAATACATGCAAGCTTTGTCCCATAGGTTTGTCCATATTTTCCAATCATCAAAAAACTTGGTTCATGTAAGATCTCAAGGGTCTTTTAGGCTTGTAATGAGGCTGAGGGTTAAGGCATGGTCAATTTGGATTAGTGACTTACACCCTTTTCAAAGCATTGTTGTAATCATCATCACCTCTTCTCAAGTTCTTTTCCTTCTTTCTCATTTAAGGACTCAAGTCTTGACTTTCCACTCAATTTATTTGGAACTCCCTTTTATTTCAACCACTTCTCTTTTTCATTTTCATGTTTTCTAGGATATTCTCATCAAATTGATGACAAATACACTTTTTTTTAAAATATTTTTTTATAGGAAAACTTCCTTTTTTTGTAAAACTTTCAGATTTGAGTCTCATTTCTTTTTTTTTGCCCTTCACGTTGCTCTCATTCATCCTTCCTATCCACACCCCAACTTGGGCTTTTGGCGTAAGTTGGCTATTCAAACATCACAATGCTTCAAAAAGGATTTTAGGTGAGAATGTAGGGATAGTTTTGGCTCAAGAGGCTTCTTTTGGCTGTCAACAAATAGGTTAGGCTCAATTGGTGCAAACATGGATTCACACCCTCACAAGGTAGTCACTATAGGATTTATGTCAAATTTGGCTTCGTCATTGAATTTTCGCCTATGATCATGTCCCATATTCACCAAGACTCAACTAATTGAAATAACAAGGCAAATTCTAGCACTCCACATACATGTTTTCAAGTAAACCTCACCACACATGATACTTCTAAATACAGTTATCTAGCACATCCCAAAAAAATTAAAAGCATACGTGCAATGTTCATTGCAAGGCTCACATCCAAACTCAGCTAGTCAACACAACATTCAAAGAGATCACCCAAAAGGTATAACCACATCGATTTCGCTTTCGCAACACCAATACTACGCATCATGCTCATCATTAGTACTCTTTAAGACATCAATATTGAACAAAATCAATTCTCAAAGAAAAATCAAGCATTTCACGATTTGGACTCATGGGGGGTTGCATTCATTAAGAGAGAACGAAAATTAAAGTAAAGAGACACACCAAAAGAGAAGCACTCTAATATAAACAAAACATTAACTACAAAATTTCAAAATACGAAATAAACAAAATATAAGCAAAAGGGGAATATTGGCACGAAGGTCCTCACCCCACCAAAAAAAAAAAGCAATGTCCTCAATGCAAAATGAATGATATGCTGGGAGGATGAGATATAAACTCCCCCTAATAGGCTACGCCTTTGGATAACTCTCATCTGGAGTCTCTAGTGGAGAAGCCTCAAGTGGGGCATCTATTCCCGGCATAGGATCACGGGAGGCTACAAGAACGACTTGGCTTGGGCATTAGTGCTCATCTTAGTAATGGGAAATTTGGGGGAGTTTGGAGTAACTCCATTGGACCCAACAACTGAAGTCTCTCGGAGAGACCTCTCTAGGGTTGCCTGAATGATAATCTCATCGGTATCCTTAGCCCACTCCTCATCCTCAACATCCTCATTTACAACGACCTCAGGTACAGAAGAAGAAAGTGCAACATTGGGAATCTCAGGTGCAGGAGCAGCAACAACTGACAGGGAAACATTTCCCCAGAGTTTAGAGATGTCCATGGACTGAATCTGGACCACCTCAGCCCTCAACGTGGAACCTTCAACCCTAAGGGTGTCCAAAGTACTGTAGCTACCCGCAGTCTTCTCCAATACCTCTATCTTTGGAGTAAAATCATCTATTCTCAAAATTTGGCCCTCAGCCGTCTTCTCACACTTTACCACTCGCCAAACAGAGAAGACAAGGCATTCTGGATAGCCTGGTCAATGAGCGTGGGAAAGTTCTTCTCAACACTGGCAACTCTAACATCTGCTGACCGGGCAAGACTTCCCATCCGGTATATTAGTTCCTGGGTTAAAGGATGACGGGCCACTAGAGAGGGGGGGAGGCCTCACACTAGCAGTGGATACCATAAGACCAACATCAAATGAGGGAGTAGGAATACCTGCCTATTCTACAAAAGGAGCAGGTGTGCTAGTCTCTGGAGTCAAGGTCGTTGGGTCAACCATGAAGTAGAGTCTGGTGGTGGAAAATTCCTTTGAGCTGCACATCTCTCAGAAATTCAGCCTCGATCCTTCGAATATCACTAGAGGAGACTGGTGTGATCCTGACATAATTTTTTACTAGAAAGGGGACTCTAGCTTTCTTGCATAACTGGGTAATGAGTACCGAAAAGGGAAGAGAGGTCTGTTCCTATCTGGCTCGCATTAATATCTCTTCCACAATGATCTCACCCACATCAATTTTCTCCCTCTCAATGATAGAACCCACTAATACGACCTTTGGATGCCTGAGTATAGACTCATTTTGGGATGACATCATATTGTTACTAATAAATCTAAACCAGTACCTCACCACTATGCTCAGGTCCTTTTTTTCTATTTTTGCACATCTAGCCATCTAAGATGATGCAGACTCGCTTGATATTAGAGGGGAAATATAGTCTTTCAACTGATCCAAAGGTGTAGCCATCCGAGTCTTATATTCGTCAATTAGATTGTTCGGGGAGCCCAATGCTTCATTAATCACAATGCTATGATACTGCACCATATTTCCTCGGACTTCTATTTCATCCACCGTCTTCCCAAAAGTCCATTTCCCCTTCTTTAGTAATGCCTTTGCATAGGCATCGTAGAACTCTCGTAGCCTTTTGGGTATGTATTGTTGCCTGACTCTTGTGAATTGTTCCAGCTTGTGGAATTTGATTATTCTCCATATTTTGGGGTATTTACTCATAGACCCATCAGTGGAAACTCGGTGACCCTCCAAAATTGTGCGTTCCCCATCCACCTTGAGACTGTTCAAAGCTCTTGGAGCTATAATTGGGAGACCACGCAAAGCAGGGTTGCCGTCTTAAGCCTGTGACACCAACTTTGAACGGATATTCACATGCTTTTTTGGAAATATGCTTCAGTTCCTTTTTACCCCCACTTGTAAGTGTCAGAGGGTTGGTTTTATGAGTGTTTGAAGCCTCAGAAGGCTCATTGATTAAGAGACCCTTTTGTTTCTTTTGAGGATGAGGAGGCAGAGAAGACTCCCCGTCTGACTCAGTGTCGGAGTGGACCATATTCTTACCATTTGTTCTCGCCATCTCCTGATTTGTACACATTAAATCACAATACTTGTGAAGGTTAGTTGAAATCGAAAGCAGTTTCAATCAAACTTGAAAACAGTTCTGAGGCTCGCCTAATGGGAAGGCATATTGCCTAACAGGATCAACGAGCTCCGGTGAGCTTGCTTAATTGACTAGCAATACAACTCTAAGGTATCAGACATACAAAGCGGAGTCAATACCAACACGATGATTCACCGAATTGGTCTCAGTGGACTAAGACAAGTCCGTCGAAACTGACAGTGCAAAAGGGAAAAACAGAGGCATCAATGACGATATCCTCTCCCACTCGGCAATTCACCAAATGAGTTCGGCAGACTAAGACAAGCCCGTCGAATGGGACAGTACCCAAGGCCATGCATAAACTCTAGAAGGCGAGTTGAGTCTTACTCGACAATTCACCTATCTTCCTTGGCAAGCTAAGACAAGCTTTCTGAACATGAGTCTTCGGCCCAATTTCTATTTTTCAAATTCAAATCCAACATTCACAACAAATATGAGTTTCCCCCAACAATTACTATCCATCTATATGGTTTACTATCCACGGGTACTCAAATTTCTCCCAATTTCTCACTAAGTGTTGCTCTAATTGAGGATTTACCCTTAAGAAAGTAGTCACCTTGTCTATCATTGGGAAAAATCATGCAATGGGTCAAAACTGAGCTACTCAAACTTCACTCGCATTCAAGTAAACACAGACCGAACAATTATATTGACTAAATTTGGCATTCTAACCAACACAATCACAATTCTCCATTTATATAAGCATTTACGGTCAAAATCACATGGGTACAGTTCAAATTCAACAATATGATGTTACCTAACGAAATTAAACACTTAATCTCAGTTACAAGGCTCAAGCCCAAACCCTATATGCAATCTAAACTCAAAATCAATAATGAGAAGTCGAAAAACCAGCCTTTTTGTCGAAAACAAACAAGAAATTTAGGAATATGGGTTGGGTTGACTCGAGATCCAAACAAATTCACTCCTAGCATTTTCAACACACTCACACTAGACACAAAATCTCAAAATGCACAATGTAAGAGAGGGGAAATGAAAAGGCTCTGACAATTGAAGTGTCTTGATTTTTGAATTTAAGAATAACCTTGGGTCTTTTATACCAGGCCCGTTCAGTGCACTCACTAACGTCGCTAACGGGTTTGGCGTATCTCCATATGGAGCTTAAGCACACCGAACCTGATGGAGTCTAAAAAATGTACTTCGGCGAATCACCCTTTGGAGTTCTGATCGCCGATCTTGATAGTGCAATTTTCCATCTTTTCGTGCTCAAAGGGTAGATTGGAATCATTCCACCTAGTACTTTTGGTGGATCACCCTTTAGGTTATGGCCTCGCCCAATATACCTTTATCAATTTTCACTTTTTTTTCCACCTGCACTCAAACACACGTTATTTGAAAGCAGTAAAGTGAAAGTAAAGACTTGAGTGTCCTCCCAAGAAGTGCCTTATTTAATGTCGTGGTAGGACATAGTCCTCGAACGTCAACTATCATTTTTGTGGTTTGAGATGGTATCACTAGGCAAAGTTCCCTTTTGACTTGGATTTAGATGAGTGGCAATTTGACCCAGTTGGGTCTCCACATGCTTAATCAAGACTGAATATGAAGTCACCATTTGGGTTAAAGTGGAGAAGTCATTTTTAAATCCTTCAACACCTTATTGAATCCTTCAACCTTGCTATAGATCCTCACAAACATGTCTTCTGTCTCACTTCCTTCTAGACTATCTGGATCTTTTGGGCGTGGATGATCATGAGGAGGCACGTATCTATCTTTGTCTACCTCTCTGTCTGTCTGTCTAATTTCAACCCCTCCAATCTTTCCAACCACTATCTATATCCTTGTTCCAACCTTGGTTCCCACCTTGATGTTGATAATTGTTGTGAGAACCCCCTACTTGATTTCCAAAGTATTGAACCTCTTCACTATATAATACCTCAAATTTGGCATCATCTGGACACAACCCACTGTTTGTTCCAACCACATTTTCTAACTTAGTTCCACCTCCCATGACATATTTAGATAGCAAATTGATTTGGGTAATTATTTTGGCCATGTTTTCATCTCTTTCACACTTGTTGAAGGGGTGCTCAGTCTTCTCTTGTGTGTCATACTCGGTTGACCTTAGTCATATCATCTAACAACAATGCCGCTACATCATAAGGTTCCCTCATTAATCCATCATGAACCAAGTGATCATCCACATTTTTATTTACTGAGTCAAGGCTCCAATAAAAGTATTGCAACAACAAATCATCCGGAATGCCATGCGTTGGACATTGCAAGAGTAACTTCTTGAACCTTAGCCATGTTTCCTGCAATGTCTCCCCTCCAAGAGTTTGGAAATTCCATATTTAGAGATGAAATTAAACCATCATTGAGGGTGGTAAGAATCGTTCCAAGAACACCTTTTTAGTTCATCCCACAGAGTAATATAATCAGTTGGTAGCTCTGCCAACCATCTTGTAGCTTCCCTTGTTATGGAAAACGGAAATAGTCGCAACCTTATGGAATCTTGGGAGATATTCTTGAACACAAATGGTACACACCTCCTTAAAATTCCTAAGGTTCTCATGGGGATCCTCATGAGATAGGCCCTCGAAAATTATTTTCATCTAGAGCAATTGGATCATAGTACCGGTGATGTGAAACACCGTCCTCCCGATTATAGAAGGTATTCAAATTGCTCCTATTCTTTGAATTATATTAATGGGCATTTCCTTCAAGTCATCCATATTATCATTTTGACCATAGTGACTATCATTGTCACTCCAATTGTAACTTGTCTTGTCAACTTACAAATCAGCCGACAACAACACAAAGCAACAACTTTACTACAAATAAACCAAATTAAAATCTAATTTCTCAATTTGAATTCTAAACTACCGCACCCTGGCAGCGACACCATTTTTGATTACGCTCAAATCACCCTTCAAAACCAATCAAAAAGGTGAGCGATCATAGTAAGTAAAAACCCAACAAAGAGTCGAGGTAGAATCCCACGGGGAACGGTGTATCATAGAGAATTCTTTATGGAGAGATTAGAATTTTAAATCAGCTCATTTGGAATAGTAAGAACAAATGGGTGGACGGTACCACCAAGTTACTATAAAGCTTTTGTTATCACTTATTGCAATTAAACTAAGATTTAAACGAAATCAAGAACTAACAAGCAATCTAAGGGTGCGGGGATTAGAAATCAATATCATATAGAAGTAAATGTTCTACTCTACAATGATGTTCATACATGCATAGGCAAAGTCATGTTCAATGACGCTAATCATCTTTCGATCTCAAAGCATATACGCCTAGATTCTCCTTTTGGTCTTATCTTATGCCAATTCTTAACTACCCAATACCTTACTCTATCCCCTCTTTCAAGAACAGGGCAACTAGATCTAACCCATAACCTCTCTTTCAAGCAAGTCAAGAACATCAAATCTAAATTTCTAGTATTGAACTAATTACCCACTCCAATTAATCTCTTTCGAGCAACAATCGGAGATCAGAAGTAGGAATTAAGTTAGAAACCTGAAACATTAAGTTAACCCCATGATAATTAGACCAAACTCATGCAAGAACAACAACAAAACAAAGCATAACACAATACCCAGTACATTAAATTGACACCCAACTCCATTAGAGCACCCCTAGATTTTAGGGTTTTAGACACCCATCACAAAAAGTAAAGAGATTATAACTTCCGTAAAAGTAGCCATTGGTAACTTGAAAGCAAACAATTAAGAGTAAACCTACTTTGGATTAACCCTAAGAAGACTAGAAAAAGTGTTCTAAAAAGTAAAATGTTCTCTCTCAAAACTTTCTTCTGAACTCAATTGTTCAACACTCTGCTCGAACTCCCTTAAAACTCTAACCATTGGGCCATTTACATTTTCCCAAAATTTGGCCCAAAAATCCACTTCTCGACCAAATCGGCGACATTAGTTTGGCTCGCCTAACTCACTCGATGAATCTCCCTTCATTCACCAGCTCACCTTCGTGATGCTCTAGGATTCAAGTGTTTGAACCTCAGTTGGTAAACTCAATTTAGTCAGCCTTTCTTGTTCAACGCATCACCGAATACCACCGTAGTCTGCCTTTCAAGCATTAGATCTTTTCCTTGCACACTGTTAGATTAGGTGATATGCTTTAGGTCCACCTTTCGCATTCTACGGGTCACCTTCTCTATAGGAGTTCACCAACCCTTGTGGACAAAAGTGCTATGCACTGTTAGATTGGGTGAGGTCTTATTTAGTTAGCGATCCACCCTTCATGGTAGGAAATCAACAGTGTTTATTTTGCACTTCTTTTGCATTTTTGGCCATTCTTTCAAGCTTCAGTCCATGCCTTTGACAATTGCCTTCATAACTTCAAATCATCAACATTTGATTAGAAAAAAGGACAAAGTTAGGCATTGAGGGCACCAATTATTGACCTAAATTGAACTAAGTGAGTGCAAATCTACCACTCATTAAAAGTGTGGGGAAATACGGTTTAGTTTCATGCTGGTGAGGTTAACACAATACTACGCACCCCTTCTACTCATGCTAATACTTGCCTCATCCGGATGCATCGGGATCTGGATGCCTTGAAGGGATGGTTAGCCCCATTTATATGTGATGATTCGTCTCCCTCTTAGATGAATGAAGGTGTGAGGATAGAGAAAAAGGACCTTAACATTATAGGTTGGTATTGGTTTTGGATTATAAGCAACAACATCATGCCATCCCAGAATGAATCAATCCTCCGACATCCCAAGACAGTGCTAGTGGGAGCTATCATTGACAAGGATGAGATCAATATCAGCACTATCATTGCTGAGGAATTGTTGTTATGGGCTATGCAAGAGCAAACCTCTCTCATGTTCCTAGTTCTTATCACTCAGCTGTGCGAGAGAGAATGTGTTCCCTTTTAGGGGAAATCTGATGTGAGGATCACACCAGTTTCTTCCAGTGACATCAGAAGGATTGAGGCTAATTATTTACTAGACGACGTAACTCGAAGGAAGCCGCCACCACCAAATACTATGCCCGCAGTTGATCCACAAAATCTAGATGCTAAGGACATCACACCTACTCTTTTTGTGGAGCAGGCACGTATATCTGCACTTTCTACTGTGCCTTCAGTTTCTGCTGCTCCTGCTAGTACTTATTCTGTTTATGTTGCTTCTATGCCTACCCCCACTCCTATCACCCTTACCCCTTGACCTAGGCATTTATTTATCAGATGGGTAGTCTTGTTCGATTGGCAAATGTTAGATCCATGAGGGTTGAGAATGACATGCCCAGACTTATTGATAGGGCAATTGAGCTGGCCTTGGCTCTTTTGAGAGACAAGGTGACTAGGTGTGAGGGGTTAGTGGAGTCCCATGGTGTGAGGTTGGATAACCTCACTGCGTGACTAGAGGCCTAGGCGAAAACCGGGGGTAGTTCTAGTGCATTAGACACCATGAGGGGTGATTTTGCTTCTTTTTGAGCGGATGTGACTTAGTTGCAGTCTAAAGACTTCTCGATACTATGGAGAGAGGTTACCCTACCAGATTCACCTGCCTTTGAGCCACCATCGAAGTTCAGCAGTTAGCCTACTTCCAGTGTGCAGCTTGAGATAGATGTGACTGTTGATATTGCTGATGAGGATGTTGAGAGGGACGATGATGATTTGTCCAAGGAGACGGGTGAGGAGGAGCTGAGGAACATGGGATTTCACAGACTCTTACAGAGCTGCAGGAGACCGAGGAGGTCATTGCTCAGGCGACCCTGGAGAGATCCCTTCGGGAGACTTCAACGGTTGGTACTAGTGCAGTCTCTTTAGACTCCACTATTCCTCTGAGTATGGTGACAACTACTGAGGCTCTAGTTGATGCTGCCTTGCTGCCTCCAGTGATTCTATTTATGGGCATTGATGCCTTAAATGATGGTTCCCTTTCGGATACTCCAGATGAGAGTGCTCCACAGTCTTAGCCTGTCAATGGGGCTCTCTTATTCTGCCTCCCGTACTTTTTATATTTGTAACGAGGACATTGCTTATTTTTTTGGTGGGGTGAGGGCCTTTGAGCCAATATTCTCCTTTTTGCTTTGTATTTTGTTAATTTTAGTTTTGAATGATTATATTAGTTTACTTTTGTTTATATTTTTCAACCCCCATGAGTTTTGAAAATCGTGAAATGCTTGAAGTTTTAATTGATATGATTCGAGGATCGATTATGTTCAATATGGATGTCTTAAATAGTACTCATGATGAGCATGATGATTTTGTTGGTGTTCCGAAAATGAAATCCATGTGTTTGAGCTTTTGAGCGATCTCTTTGAATCTTTTGTTGACCCATTGTGTTTTGATGTGAGCCTTGCAATTAACATCGCACATACACTTTTGATCTTTTCAGGATATGCTAAATGAGTGTATTTTGAAGTGTCATGTGTGGCGAGGTCTTACTTGAAAGCATTTGTGTGGAGTCCTAGAATTTGCCTTGTTAGTCTAATTGTTTAAATATTGGTAAATGCGAGGCATGATCTAGGGCATTAATTCAAAGAGGGAACCCAAATATCCATAATCTTTTGAGACTACATTGTGAGGGTGTGCATCCATTTTGGCACCATTTGAGCCTAACCCATTTGTTGACAAAAACAAAAGAAAGTCTCTTGAGACAAATTATCCCTACCTTCTGACAAGTTCGCCGACTTAAGTTCAAAAACTTAAAGCCTAAAGAAAGATAAAGGTGAGCTAAGGAGCAAACAATGATCCACTGAATGTGCTCGGCGAGCACGACTAATGTCGCCAAAATAGGCACGTAGTGAATTTTTGGCCAAATTTTGGGAAACTATAAAAAGCCCATAGGAGAGAGAAAGAAGGTCCCAAAAATATTTCTAGAGATTAGTTTTAACACTTTTTTTCTAGAGTTTTAGAGTGAAATACTTTACTTTGTGAAGAACACTTTTAGTTTTGGAGTTTTCAACTTTGCTCTTAATTTGTACAATTTGAAATTGAATTCAAAGTGGGTGTTGCTTATAATTTCTTAATTTCATGTCAGCATGGATTTTTTCATGAAAGGTATGATTTCTCTACATTTTCTGATGGGTGGATAAAACCTCAAAGTCTAGGGGTGCAATTATGGGGTTGAATGTTTATTTAATGTAGTGGGTATTATGTTATGCTCTGGTTTATTGCTTTTCATACATGGATTTGGATTAATTATCATGGGGTTAATTTATGGGTTAAGGTTACAAACTTAATCCCTACTTCCGATCTCTGATTGATGCGTGAAAGAGATTGATTGGAGTAAGTAATTAATTCGATACTTGCAATTTAAGTTTGATATATGTAATTTGCTTGAAAACGATATTATGGGTCGGATCTATTTTCCCTAATTCTGCATCAAAATATATAATACTGTAAGGTATTGACTTTTTTAGTTATACACATAGATGAGATCGAAAGGAGATTCTATGAACTGATGCTATGAGATCGAACGAAGATTAGTGTCATTGAAGATTGCCCAGCCTATCCTTGAGTTTTCAATACTACAGAACAACACAATTACCCCTATGTGACATCAATTTCCAATACCCACACCCCTAGATTACTTGTTAATTATTTGAATTTCTAAATTTTTTGTTTAATTGTGACATTGATAACAAAACCTTTTTCGTAAGATTGGTGGAATCATCCACCCATTGTTCTTATTGCTACAAATGAATTGATTTACATTCCAAATTTCTTGATAGAATTTTCTGCACTATATCACTCTCTGTGGGATTCGACCCCGACTCTTAGTATGATATTTTTTATTAACTACGACTGCTCACTATTTGGATTTGTTTTAGAGAGTAGTTAGAGTGTTATCAACATGCTGGCTTTTATCAAAATATTATCAAAGACTTCTCCAAGATGGTGCACCCATTATGCAAGTTACTTGAGAGGGATACAAAGTTTGAGTTTGATGGAGCTTGTTTGAATCCGTTTGAAGAGTTGAAAGAGAAGTTGATTTCTAAACCTATCATTATTTCACTAGATCGGGGACAACCATTTGAAGTTATGTGTGATGCCAATTGGGTGGTGCTTGGCGTAGTGTTAGGGAAAAGGTTTGAGAAGATTCTTCATCATATATAATATGCTAGCAAAGCCCTCAATGTTTCTCAAAGGAACTATAGTGTCACTGAACAAGAATTAATTGTTGTAATTTTTGCATTCGAGAAATTTAAATCCCACTTGCTTGAAACCAAAGTCATTGTGCACACTGATCATGTTGCATTAATGTATCTTATGGAAAAGAAGGATGTTAAACCAATATTGATTCGTTGGGTGCTATTGTTGCAAGAATGTGACTTCAGCGCGAAAGATAGAAAAAAGACTGAATATCAAGTTGTTGATCACTTGTTCTGGCTACCTCATATGATCTTATCCCTTGGTTCGCAGATATTGCTTATTACTTAGTGAGTGATGTGGTACCTTCAGATTTGTCTTTTCACTAAAGAAGGAAATTCATGTCTAATTTAAAAAAAGTTTTTATGGGAAGAGCCATACCTGTTTTGTGTCTACATCGATGGGATTATTCGTCATTGCGTACCAAAAATTGAGATGATGAGTATTTTAGAATCCTGCCATCCATCTCTTATTGGTGGTCATCATAGTGGTATCCATACTACCTACAAAATCTTGCAATGTGGGTATTACTGGCCTACCCTTTACCAAGATGCTCATGATTTCACCAAGTCTTGTGATCATTATCAGTGATGGAGGTTTTTAATTTTGTAATAAGTTGTTCAATGTGTTGCTTGAGAAGTATGGTGTTTGACATAGCGTAGTAACTCCATACCATTCACACTCTAGTGGGAAAGTAGAAATTTTGAATAGAGAAATCAAGCAAAGACTGTGAATGCACACATAATAAATTGGTCGAGAAATCTTGATGACACATTATGGACCTATCAGACTGCATTCAAGACTCCCAAATGTATGTTTCCTTACCAACTTGTGTTTGAGAAGTTTTGTCACCTATCTATAGAGCTAGAGCATATTAGCCATGTGGGCACTCAAAGTTAAATCTAGATTGGTATGCTGTGTAAAATCTGAGGTTGAATGAGATAAATGAACTTGATGAGTTTCGCCTTCAAGCGTATGAAAGTTCAGCCTTATACAAAGAAACAATGAAGAAGTACCATGACCAAAAGATTGAAAAGCAGGAATTTGCACCCGAAGTTTTGTCCCTTCTCTTAGATTCAAAGTTACACTTGTTCCCTGCCAAAGTCAAGTCAAAATAGATGAAACCGTACAAGTATTCTCATATGGAGCGGTTGAATTAGAGAACTATCAGGGAGCGAGGTTTAAAGTAAATAAGCAAAGGATAAAGCACTACATGGGAAATGAAGAAGAAGTCAATGTGATTGAAAATTGGGCTCTTGATGAAGTTAGAGTAATCAAGACCCTGCATCGTGTCATGACGTTAAATCCATCGCAACTTAGGAGGCAACCCAAGATATGTAGTTTCTTTTTTCATTTTTCCCTTTTTAGTTTTGTTTTTTATAGTCTAGTTTAGGCATAATTAAAATCCATGTCAATATAGTTTTAAAAAAAGAGCAAACGAAAGGCATAATGGTTGTTACATGTGCAAGAACGAAAGAAAATCTGGAAAACTTTAAGTGCAGAGGAGTCCTACGGATGGGTTCTATGTCATAGAAAACATTACGAACCGTAGGCCCGACTTGTAGAACCATTGATGAATGAGAATCATTAAGGACTTGTTTTACGAGTTCCACTTATGAGTGGTAGTTCATTTGACAAATCGTATATGACAGCCATAGAAACCTAAGTCTCAATACAGCTGAAGCTTTAGGTCTACGAGTGCACTTTAGAAAATTCTACAGTCAGTAGTCTATACTCGTAAACTCTAGGTATGTTTACTTAAATCCTCAAAGTGTTGACTCGACTTACCAAAGCCTTCTATTGATCGTCAAAAGTCCTAAAGTTTGTAGATGGGATTTCGGAAGACCCAGTAAATTTAAATGAGCAAGACTAGACTAGCGACACTTTTAAATTAAATTCTTCGCCCATTTCCTTCCCTCTCAACCAGTACAAACCCTCAAACTGCTCCTCCAACCGTTTCCATTCCCTTACCCAATCATTAATACCCCACAATTCCATTATCATCATCTTCTCAACCTTCAAATTTCCCATTTCCATATATCTCATCTCCACAGTGTTGCGGGTTGCAGTAAGAAGAAAGCATAAAAGTTATTTGAGTTGTTTTAATTGTTCAAAACACACTCACACAACCTAATTTCACAAATCAAGGTAAGGACACAAATTCTCAATTACTAATTTTTGTGTTGAAATTAAGTTAAACTTGACCTAGGGTTGAATATTTTTTCTATTGATCGAATTGTTAGACTAAACCCTAGGAATGATAGTTATTTTTGAGTGTACTATTACAGTCTTATCAAACCGATGGTTTGTCGATGGCACATTTGATATATACCAGCAGGACATCCACCAAAATGCCCATATCAAGAACAGTCGGCCAATTACAAAGAAGCAACAAGTACTTATCAATAGTCTTCACACTGCACCAAAAGTACATGCTAGGCAACACAGATTTGACCAGATGGCTGATCCCCTAGGAAAATATAGCTCAACCATGGTCCATGAGTTCTATGTTTCCTACGCGGGAACGGTAACTAAGGACTTGACATAAAAAGACAAAGAACTTGAGCATCCTTCGCATCTGACTACCCTGGTTTGGGATATCCCATTTGATTTATCCGAGCACATAGTCTTACGATTCCTCCATGGACAAGCTTTTGAGAAGACTGCCTCCACGACTGAGTTCTATTGTCAGACTAAGACAATATGTGTGTTGACACCCAATTTTGACCGACCTATAACCTTTTTGAATGCTATTCGATTAAACATGTGTTTTTAAAATATATTTCGAGCTTAAAATTTTAATTGATTTTGTCTAGAAAATATCTTTTTATCATGCTTGATTTATATAAATTATTGTAATTATTATTAAATTATCGATAGTTAAACTCAAAATAATTACTTTATTTAAATACTTTAAAATCTTAGATATGTTTGATTATATGAAAATAATTTTAACATGTTTAATATTTTATTAATTGAATAGCATTTTTTCTTAAATTTCCTTTAAATCATTTAAATGTTAGCCTATATTATTCCAATTCCTTTCAATTCTAGCCACTTCAATTCAAATTCATTTCAATTTTAGCCTTTTGCATTTTTTCAATTTTAGCCTATCTCTTCCCAATTTCAGATCATTAATTGACTTCTAATCTGAGCCGTTCGTTCCTCATAGTCATAACAAGATTAAATCTCAGCCTTACATCTTATTGAAATCAAGGGTCCGGATCCATCCAAGCTTTTATTTCCTATCCTAACCTAAAAAGAGCTCAAACCCTAAAAAATATTCACTTTTCTCCTCTCCTCCCAAATCAGCCGCCTCCTCTATCTCTCCGCCTCCACTTCGACGGTAAGGATGGCCACCACGCAGTCCGGTGGCAACCTCCTCTCTCTCGTCTCACTCTTCATCTTTCTCTTTGGGGCCGCCACATCTCTCTCGTTGACGAAGATGAGCCAAGCAGCAGCAGCACCCGGCGAAGTGCACGCCACCAGCGTCCAGCAGCACCTCCGACCGGCGAGAGATCCTCAGCGAGCAGCCGTGAAAGTCACCAGCAACAGCAACAACCAGACAACGCCACCAGCAAGCCTCCTCGCCTCTTCTCTCTGCTCCGCCAGCAGCCAAGATGACAACAACACATGCAGCAACTCCGACCGGTGAAGCCACCGGACAGTAGCAAACAACTCCGGCCCCGCAGTAGCATTGGATGTCAAGTTTAAAGACGGATCTTTACAGATCCGTCCAAGTAAGTTTCAATTTAATTTTTGGTCTTTTATTTTTATCTTTTTCTATTGTTAGATGATTATTTTGAGAATCCGAGTCTTACCTGATCGGCTTGATTTCGTTTATTGCCCCGTTGACCCAATCAATGCTTGATTTCGTATTGTGATTATATGTTGGTTTGTGTTTATTACTTAGCATAAATCTTGCATTTTGCTTTAATATTCTGGGTATATAGTGATACTAGCATGTTTATCCTTGATTACTGCTGCCAAATCTAGATATAGTGTATAATCATTAAATATTGTGGAATGACTTTTGTTAATTGGGCTTAATAATAAAAGTTTGATTCTCGGAATATAATCTTTTGGCTCTTGATCAGCTTGTTTAACTTTCTAGCCTAGCTTGGTTGAAATATTATGGTGCCCTTATGTGCGATATAAAATGCCGAAGAGTTCCCTGTTTGCTTTGATATTGATCTCAATCAATGCCTTAATCTTGTCAAAATATCTTTACCCTCATTTAGTTGTTTCCTTTACGTAATAGAATATTTGATTAATTTGTGTCCAAATATTTATATGCCATAAAAAAAATAAAAATAAAAGTGTTTTCCTTGCTGATTTTAGCCCTTTGTCATGCTAATTGATTTTAAAATTGACCAAAAGTGTTAAAGGACGCCTTAATACTTGCTATGCTAGGTTGACTTGCTAATCATAACTAACTAATTTAATAATTATGATTGACTCCTCTAATTTTAGTAATCTTTAATAATGATTGGTTTAAATATGGATGATTTTGTTCGCATGCTTGCTGGAAATTGATTCATTCTCTTATTGAAACTTGGTCAAATCTTGTTTACTTGTTCTATCTTTGGTTAAGTCATTAATCTAATTGGCTGAGTTAGGGGTATCTACAATATGATTACTTTCACACCTTGAATGTATCCCTTTTGTCTGATCTTATGCGGTGTGATCTAATTGGCTTTCCTTAATTACTTAATGCTTCCCCTTAATTAAAATAAAGCGGTTTACTTAGTTATTTCGTATTTTTGGTAAAAAGATTCTGCTGGTTGGTACCCTTCTTGGTAAGGAAACATAGTCTCCCTTAATTGCTCCTTATTGAATATTCTTTTCCTTATTTGTGCACTCCTCTCTACTATATAAAGAGAACCTCTTCTTAGTATTTGAATGGACTTTAACCATCAGAAAAACACACTACTGACGGTTGAACACACCTATATATTTTTTAACACTTGCACATTCTAAGAAGAACATAAAAATATTCTCTACTCTAAAGATTTAAAAATTGGGTGAACATTCCAAGAGTCTCTCTACTTGTTTTTGCTGTGTTCGGGTCTAATATAGAATTAAATTGGGTCTTCATTGTTGATAAACTTTCTGCATAATCGGTTAGTACTACTTCATTAGTTTAATTTTTACCTTGCATCTGTTATTTTTGTGTATGAACAAATAAAGGGAAACATCCGAATTAGTTCTCTTCACCTTTTCTCCTATGTGATATATTATGAGTGGTTCACTTAAATAATTGTGGGTCTACATGTACATGAATAATACTTTATTATGCATATTTACTTTTATATGTATTTGGTGTTTGTTCTTTTATTTTAGCAGGATCTTGATCTAAAGGTTCAAGATTTAGAAGAGTTGCCAAACAAGCCGAATTTACTCAATTTATATTTATTTATTTATTTTGTATATTATTATTTTTGTAATAATTTGTATAAACTCCTAACTCTAACTCTCTATATATAAAATATAACTTGGGGGGATCATCTAAGGGGGGAGGGGACTACCTGCTACTTGCTCATCTTATTGTTATATGTTAGAAAGCATGCGTATAGGAGTTTTTTGTAATATATTTTATTATGCTTGTCGATTTGGTGTCATCAACTTAAATAAATAAATAATGAGTTTATTACTTGTTTTTAGTTCTCCATTATTTGTTCACTGCAAAATAAAAAATAAAAAATAAGTAATAAATAAAATAAATTTGTGTTGAGCATGTGGAATGTCCGAACTTCTTAAAATGTTCTTAGAATTTAAGCTACTCGATATAATAAAATGAATAATGCGTGATTATTGTCTTAATTTATTTTTACAAGAATTCTGCCATTTTTAAAATATGTCAATAGGGATTTAAATAATTTTATAACATTTATTTGAGTGTAGTATTTATGCATATAGGTTTAAATAGTTCTAATACATGCCTAAGAAAATAAATCTCAACTTGTGCACTTAGATACCATGTCTATAGGAGTTAGATAATTCTTAATACATTATTTGGGTGTAAAAATTATGCATAGAGGTTTCGAGTGACTTCTCTTTTCTTATCTAGAAATCATGCCTATGGGACGAGCAATAAATTTGATGATGTTAACTAATTAGTTTGAGTAATTTTTGCATTTAATAAATTAAATTCTAATTAATAGATTAATAAATTTCAGCATGATCATTTAGATGGCATGTCTGTAGGCTTTTAATAATTTCAGCATATTGAGTAACTAAATAGCATGCTGTGATATGTTGTTCTGCTATATAATTTACTTTTGTGGCCGCTTAGAATAGACTAACTAATTTTTTAGCACGTAAAATAATTAAACTACAATTTTTATGGGCGCTACTGTTTTTGTGATACATTAAGTTCTAACACATATGATAAAATCAGTATTGCCCTCTATGCATACTAATTTGCTCAACATAGTCAATTCTGCATCGTAATCATTTGCTCTTCAACCTAAAATAAGCTACTGATCGTTTCAAGCATATAATAAATTGATTGCCACTTGAAATAAATTTCTATTAATTAAAATCTGCATTTCTGTAATGATTTTTTGCTACCTTTATATCAATCTAATAAGCTCTGTTGCACTTACGATAATTCTCTGCCCTTTAAAATTAATTAATTTTATATATGCTTGTATGTTCATACACTCAGCATGTGACCTTTTCACCTTTTGTGTTTGCTATCATGTTAATTAAAATCTAGAGGCCAGTATGAGACTTTATGTGTTAAATGTTCGTCCAAATTGTTTGACTTGGCGTCTAGGTGGGCCTATTATATTTTGTCTTTGTCTAAATCCACCCTAATAGTAGTCCAATGCCTCTTGGACCTTAAGCGGGGATGCTAGACACCTTTTAGAGACGAAAAGCATGCGGTGGTAGGGTAGGGGTAGTTTAGGCCCTATGAAGATGATGACATCGACTCGGTTTAAATGACAAACCTTGGTTTTGTCTGTCAGAAAGTCGAGTGCTGATCCTAAAGTTCTTCAGAGTTTCCCTTTTCTCTGTTCCTTTATTTGTTTATTATATTATATTTGTTTGGGGTAGCTTAAATAAAAAAATAAAAATTGTTTATTCTATCTAATTGTGCAAATTTCTATCCCCTCGCTCATCTCTTTATTTATTGTGTAATATTTATTTATTATGTTATCACTTAGTCTCGCATGCCTATCTAATTAACTAAAATAATTAAAGTGGCTTTAATTGCTTAATACTGTTATCACCTAGTTTTCGCATGCTTAGTTAATTAAATAAATAATTAAATTAATTTTAATTGTTTAATATTAGTTATCACCTAGCAATCATGTTTAATAAATAACCAATAAATGAAGTGACCTTAAATGCTACTTGTAACCCCCCACATATTGCATGAGATACGGTCGGGACCCACATTTGTGGACCTCGAGGGATGCCTAACACCTTCCCCTCGAGTTAATTTGAACCCTTACCCGATCTCTAGTTCGTTGACCTTGGCTAGACTTAGTTAGGTTAGATAGGTGCCCTAACGCGCCTTAATTCGTTAGGTGGCGACTCTTCAATCACCCAAAGCCCAAAAGAGTTGTTAGGTCGTGCACCAAAACCCGTTTGGCGAAAAACGGGGCGCGACAATGTGATAAAAATGCTATGAAGGATGCAACGTAAAATCAAGACCTGCTGAGATGGGTAATTGGATACATAGCAGAGTAGGGAGTTGACATATATTTGGTCCACAATGCAGTCCCGATCAAAAAGGCCTTACTCTACTTTGCGACCAAGTTTTGGTGGTCCATTATTTATGCTCGACTATAACCTACCATGGTGGATAACTACCTAACCTTAGATTGGGCAGTGATGGTGGCGTGTTGGATGGCTGAGTATGAGATCGATTTCAGCTGCTTCTTGATTGCTGAGATTCATGAGTGGGCATTTAGGAAGACTACTACTCTACTTTTCCTTGTTTGATCTTTTGCTTGTGTAGGGAGTATACCATACCATGATTGATGTAGTTGAAACACTAATAGAGATGACCAGGACAGTGGATATAGACTGATTAGGGATGCGTCCAACTCGGATCACCACGATGAAGTTCTTAGTTCAGCATGTCGAAAATGAATGAGGTGCCTACTTCAAAGCAGACTGGGGAGAGATATGTTCTAGAGCAGGCTCTCACTACTACTCAGTCGATAGAGGTTGCCGCTACCTCTACATATGCACCATCCACTAGTACACCTCGTGCCCAACCTTCTAAATCTAGTATCATCATAGTTTCAACTAATAGACTTCTTAGGTTGGGCAGTGACAGACTCGCACTAAGGCTCAGATGACTCAATTACTTCAACATCTTAGACCATGGGTCAGTACAATGGTTGAAAAGTCTGAGATACAAATGTGGGATGCAATGGTGGAGCGAAACTGTGATCAATAGCAAAAAATTGATCCATATGAGCTCAATATTCTAAACCAACCCCAGCCTACCCCGAGTATTGATCTACAACATTTCCTGATGGTGTTAGATCAACTCCGAGATAAGGTGACTACACTAGCTGCTACTCCACCACCACCACTATGTAGTCCCTCACACCCAAACCCTATAGATGAGGTTTTAATAGCTTTATTTGGTCATGAGGACACTTCACATGTGGTTGGAAAGCACACCCAATCTGATGCTGACATTGGAGATGAGGCAAATGGGAGAGAAAGCAAAAAGGAGCGGCGTGCAGTCGAGATAGCCCGACGTTAGTCCATTCAAGCTGAGGAGGCAAGATTCGAGAGAGTTAGGCAACTAACCGGTTGGATCTTTGAGCTTAGGAGGCACTACGATAGTGCTCCCTAGATTGATCTTGAGGTACCTAGGTCTACACTATTGGGACCTCAGGTCTCTGGTCAGTACGTTGGCGCTTAGTCCCCACATGTTTGTCTTCACCCTATGTATTACATATTTTTAGTGCATTGAGGGCATTGCATAGTTTTCATGTGGGTTGGGGATGAATTGATTGTGGGTGGGGATGAATTGATTATGAGTGTCTGGTGAAGTCTTAATAGCCCTGACACTCAGATCTTTCCTTAGGGTTTTCTTGTTTGTTTTTCCTCCAAGGACCTATTAAATTTTTGTTGAACGTTCGACATGTTTAGGATGTAAATTGTGAAAGTAGACTAGAAGTAAAAGCATGATGGCAATGTTGATGAAAAATGATATCCCTCCAAAATTTTTGATTTGTGTTATGTTTGTGTTACTAATAAGTCGACTATGTAAGATCTTTGTATGACATGATAGGAACAAATAGGATAACATGACTTAAGGTGAAGTATGAACCAAATACATTGACAGTTGATGATAAAAAGATGCTCCATGTGTGTGTGAGGTTATTGTTCATTCGTTTAGTATGTGTCTGTTGACACCCCATTTTGACTAACCTATAACCCTTTCTGAATTGCTATTTGATTAAATATGTGTTTTTAAAACCTCTTTCTTTTATGAATTGTTTAAATTTATATTTAATGTTATCTAAATAATTATATATTGTAACATTCATAATTTATAAATTTATTATTATTTTATTAGTATTATGTCACGACCCAATTTGTTAGGTCATGATGCCACCTACTACACCCCGCCAGTAGGTAAGCCTAACCCTTACCCCGGAGCCATAAGCAACAAACTACCAAACGGAAGCCAACAAGAAGAAGCAAGAGCTTAGAACAAGAAGACAGAGGATAATCAACAAAAGCAATACATGAACCATCCCAAGACCTGACGTTAATTAGTAGTTAAGCATCTAATCCAAAATAGGAGTACAAGGCTTTTGCAAATACAAGACAAGTACACGATGTCTCTAAATACCATATAAAGACTAAGCCTTGCCAAAAAAGGTGGAAATCGGTAGCTCTAGATGCTGAGATCTCACCCTAATCTCCAAAACTTCAAGCTGCTCCGTACGGCTCTAAATCAACGGCAATAACTAAACTGCAATCAACAGGAGCTGAAGTGTAGTATGAGAACAAAAAAAGGTACTCAATAGGCAACAGACGACTAAGATCAAAAGATAACAAAATCATAAACAACAAGCAATATGGAAAGCATAACACAAGCAACTGAAAAGAAGATACTAAAGTAGACAAGCAATAAAGAATATAAATAGGAAACAAGGGATAAGAAGATGAGTCAAGAATGTACCTGGAACACAAACCAACAACCTAATCACAAGAAACTAAGATATCAAGTCAACTACCCAGGTTGAGGAGGACAACCACAATTATAAAGTCAAAACCTACCAGGTTACAGTAAATAATAGCAGAGAACATAATATAGTCAAACATTAACCTAATCAGACCCCTATAAGCCCGAAAAGTCCAAACAACAAACATTACCTAACCGGCCTCCATAAACCAGAGGGTACAATCAACTAACAAGTATATTGGTGATAGGCAATGCATATGAATGTAAGATAAGCAGTAGAACAATCAGTGACCATCTGAAACCACAACCATAAGGCTCCAGTAAACTCCCAGCCCAACTAACAAGAGTGATAAATCAATCTAGGCCGCCCAACCAGTAAATCCACTCCTAGTGGCATAAACTGCCCAGCTAGCAAGAGTGACCCGGGGGCATGTCGACTTCGAAGAGGATCTCATGCAAATTAGGGCTGCCCAACTAGACAGTAAACTCACAGCCCAACCAGTAAGGATAACCCGGGGGGGCGTAAGTAAGACCAAAAGCATGCGAGAAAGGGCATCGATGTACGAGGTAGTAAAGTGAAAACTAAGCACATCCCAGATGCCTCAAATATCTCAAGTAGGAAGGAGCACGTCCCTGTTGCCTCTTAATCTCAAAAATCAATAAGTCAAGTGATCCAGATTGTATGACTCATGTTAAAACTAATTTAGAATATAATCGATTAAAATATTATTTCAACATTAAAGGTAAATATTCCAATGCATGAACCGGGGTCGTACCACAAATCTTTGAGAATGAACAGATAATGTAATGCATGCCATGACCAACATTCAAACAAAGCACTCCAATTCAAATAATTATACAACCAATGAAGCCATGCTACCAAAGCAGATAGTATTGACCTGGGATCCAACTAGTTCTCACTTACGACCTTGGGCCCAACACTATAATCATAAGCTCAATAAGGATACAACATGCACACCTCTAATCAACAAGCAAAGGGATCAAAAATAGAGTTCAAATCAATCAAAAGAGGAAAAAATTAAAGGGACAACGCCTTGCCGCAATCATAATGCTCCAGTCGAAGACTGAGCACAACTAGGACCAACCCACGGTTATGATGAGCCACCAAGGTCACAAACATCAACACAATGAGAATGACCCAAAACAATCCCTAAAGGGAGCAAATACGAGGCGATAAAAACAACCTAAAGCATCTAATGTCCAACTTAGTCTAAGGCTACCATGAATCAATCCTAACAAGGATAAGTAAGGTCATCTATACCACAAGCGAAGTCACAACCTAAAGTAAGGATCCAGACACTTACAATAAGCCCAAGGTTCCTATGGAATAAAAAAACGATGGAATAACAAGAGGAAAGCTAAATACCTTGAAATTACCATCCAAAATTACATGAAATATATACTAGGTATTATCTAAAAATCTCAATCACGAAGTAGACTAAAGCCTACCGTAAAGCTGAACACAAGCGCTTCAAATCCACCATATACGAGCTATCCTTTTTCGATATGCTTCTGAACACCATCACACAATCAAATTAATGATCACAACATCATTACAAAGGTTTTGACACTAAAATCACAACAATTAGAAATAAACCCAAAATTGAGTCAAAATAGGAATGTGGGACCCGCATTGGGAATCCCAAAATTGACTCTGTAAAAAGGTCCTAAACACCTAACTGACCTTGTGTACAAAAATTGAACACAATCTGAGTCCCGAAAATAGCAAACACAACACATGCAAATAGTTCACAAATTAAGCACCCAAAAGAGAAGGGGTAGTAGCTTCGAGTTCAAATTCACCTCAAAGGGAGGTTCACCAGCACAATTCCATAACTCCACCATGTAGCCACAACCTCCACCATCATAGTGGACTTCGAATAACCTCAATAGGAGTTGAAATGAGGGAGTCACTTTTTGAAAATAAGGACTGAACCTGCAATTTCACTATATAGATAACATAAATTAGGTTGCTAAAAGGCTATTTCTAGTCGCTAAAAGTCAATTATTTGGTTGCTAAAAGCCTGCACAAGATATTAACATTTCAGCTGGTTTGCTTACAATTTGAATTCTCTGACGGTGTGCCCCAAATTCATTCAAAACCCCATGTGCGCGAATGAAATCTAGTTCCCCATCGAATTCGGCATTCCGACTCAAAGGAACTTTCAAAACTTTCATCCAAGGCCATTTTGACAAAAAGTGGGTCCCATACCCAAGTTATGTTTTAAGTTAAAAACCACAACAAGGCTCAAAATGAGACCAGAAGCCTTGGGAACCAAACAAAAGGTCATTCTAGACCAAACTTGACCTTCCAGAGCTAAGCACACTGACATAATTTTCACCCGAGCATGTTTACCAAGAATGTTGATCAAAGTCAACCCTTGGTTTAAGATTCAAAGTTAAAATTCCTAACAGCACAAGCTCACACCAGAAGTCTCGAGTCACAAAATCGAAACGAATGACTTGACGACCGAGGTATAAGTCCCAACAAGTCACAAATGACTTTTGGTCACTATATGAAAGCTCTATATGCTAAAATGATTGGAAAAACGAAGAAAATGACCTGGAGGGTCATTACAACATCCACTACTAAAAAAATTTTCTAACGCGAAATTAAAGGATAGGCACAACTTGAAGGCACAAAAAGATGAGAATATTGAATGTGCATACTCTGCCAGAACCTCAAAAATCTCTCGGATCAAACAATGACATCATAGATCTTAGGCTAAGAGGAAAATCCTCAAATTCACTTCAAAACAACAATAAATCCTCTTAATCCATTTTGGTGTCCAATTCTCACTGAACTGAACTAAACTTGCCTGAAAGCACCAGATTGATTTGAATAGCCTAGCACCATACCAAAACCACAAAATAGAGCAACTACAAGACCATGGCAGATGAAACCCAACTCCTACATCAAAAAAATAACCTTATGCTCCACATCTACTATCTTCTAACCACCAATAGCATTCTACCGATCCTTAGATATCGTGAAAATCTCCAGCACCAATTGAAACATTCCAACAAGCTACCACAACATCAACCTCAGAAGAACAAAAGATGTCTCCTGAACCTCAAGGAACGACAACTGCCTTGACAAGGAACTCAGCCTAGGGTAAAACCCCAAAATCCATTTCTCACCCTAAAAACCAATAAACCCATTTAAAACACAATCTTCTAAATCTTACCACACTAATCCAAATGACAACCATCCTGTGAATTTCAAGGTAGCACTGAGCCCCTCTCCATCAACCTACTACAACCAAAGGAACTTCTTAAACACCGACACGAGCCCACAAGCTGCTCTGCCACCATAAATCAGAGCCAAACACTCCATCCTAAGGGAAACCAAGTCGGCAGGCGGCGTATCAACATAGTCAACTGGCAAGTAGTGGCCCAAGGGTACCTACCCCATCACGAACAATGCAAGCTACTAAACATGATAAAATTAAACCACGTATCCTAAACTAGAGCCAACTCATAAATTTTATGAATTACCATAACCCTATCCTAAAGATGATTCTTCTTAGCAAGTTTCCATTTCTCAACAGGGCTAAGGCCTGAAACCACCAATGAACACCACCACTTTGACTGTAAATCATACACCGGCCTCGGGGGCTATCAACACAACAACAAAGAACCAACACACCAGCTAGTCCAGGCACAACAAAGGATCACACCTCCAACTTTCAGCTAGCCATAACCAACCTCCAAGACGATAAGAAGTGGATGAATTCAAATAGCCAAACGAGCAAAAACACAACTCCGTATTCGAGAAAAGACTAAGGAAAAAGGATAAAGCAACCAAAAAGGACTACCACAATTAAAAAAGGCTAACTACCCAACACACAACACCGATAAGTAGCAATTTCCCAACTACTACTCAAAAAAGGACAACTCACAACTAAGCCAACTAGAACCTACAACACATAAAACTCAAATCAGACAAAGTTGGTCTAGCCACCTATCAAACAAGGATCGACATCACAGCAAAAACACACAACAAGAGTGGTAAAAAGGGAAACCATTATCCCAAGGCCATAATAGCAATAGAACTATCAAGGAAAATGCACGAGGCCACCCATCTACTACTCCCAATCGAAGAAACACAACCTAGTCAATCCACTACTAAAATAAATTAACTACAGGGGAAAAACAAATATACAATCCTTAAATCAAGCTGCCATAATAAGCCAACGATAGATAATAAGAAAAATAAATATGAATAGACATGAAAACCCCAAATCAAACAAAGTAAGAACCAAAGGAATAAACCATAAAATCACATCCCAAGAAGGAATACATGAAGCCTCGACCTCTGACTGGCCTGTACAAGCATAGAACAATCTGTGTCGGACCTTAACCTAAAAACTAATGTAGTAATGGCAACATCAAAGGCACCACATCTAATCAAAAGAGCTAAAGATCCATAAGACTGATCTAGATGAATACCTCTCATTATGATCCCATGGTAGGGACAATTGTAGGCTGATGAACAAGCTCCCTAGAGGTACACACTTACTAAACTATACAAAGAGTTGTTGGTCTTGAGGACTTACAACACAATCCTCAAATGATCTGTATGCTTGTCTCCACTCTTTGATTAGATCAAGATGTCATCAATGAACACAATCACAAACATATCAATGTAATGTCTAAACATCCATAAATGTGGCCCGGAGCATTAGTCAAGCCAAATGACATCACCAAAAAGTCATAATGACCATATTGAGTTTGAAGAGGCATTTTAGGAATGTCATCCTCTTTCACCCTAAATTGGTGATAACCTGACCGGATGTCAATCTTAGAGAAGCAACTTGATCCTTGTAGTTGATCAAACAAGTCATCTATCCTTGGAAAAGGATACTTATTCTTAATGGTAACCTTATTCAACTAACGTTAATCGATACACATACGAAGTGAACCATCTTTATTTCGAACAGATAAAATTGGAGCATCCCATGGAGATATACTCAGTCGGATGAAACCCTTATCCAATAAATCTTTCAATTGTTCTTTTAATTCCTTAAGTTCCACTAGATATACTTGGTAAGGAGGAATAGAGATGGGTTTCGTATCTGGGAGAAAATTAATACTGAAGTCTATTTCCCTTTCAGGAGGAACACCAGGTAGATCATTAGGAAACACTTCCGAAAACTCATTTACAATGGGGACCGACTCAAGATTGGGGGTCTAGGAATTTATACCCCTAACCTGAACAAGATGCTATATGGAACCCTTAGAAATCATCTGTCTAGCTTTAAGATAAGAGACCAACTGACCTTTCGATATAAAATTTCCCCCTTCCCACTTTAGGAAAGGCTCATTTGGAATTTGAAGCTTGACTACTCGGGTCCTACAATCAATAGAAGCATAACAAAAGTGCAACCCGTCCATGCCAATAATAACATCAAAATCTAGCATATCAAGCTTTATAAGATCAACATGAGTGACTCTAAGGATAAGGAAACGGGGCAATTTCTATAGACTCTCTTTGCCACAATAGATTGACCAATAAGAGTAGAGACAAAAAAATGTCTAACAACACATCCAGAAGAATATCAAACCTCATAGCCACATATGACATCACAAAAGACAAGGTAGCACCAAGATCAAGCAAAGAATAAACATAAAAATGAAAGACTTTTAATATACCGGTAACCACATAGGGAGAACTCTCTTGCTCATGACGAGTCTGGAGTGCATAATATCTATTTTGATTCTGACTTACATTAGAAACTGACAAAGGATTAGGTTGAATATGTCGATGATTATCTCTTTCTCTTAGAAACTGAGGGACAATCCCTTATCTTCTGATCCGTCTTGCCACAACCAAAACATGCATTAGAACCCACTAGACATCTACCCTCATGCTTTCTTCCACATTAAGTAGTAGTAGACAATGAAGATCGACCACCATTTTCTCCTTGAGGCTTAGGGTTAAACACCCTATCTTTGTTAAATCTAGGAGGAGAATTAGAGGGGCCTTGATCGGAAAACCTTTGTCGAAACTTAGAAAGAACATGTCCATTGGACCTTGAATGTGGAAAGTCACCATCACCGGTGCTTGCCTTCTTTGTCTCCCTAGATCTTTCTTAAGTTTCTGTTCTTCTATCGGTTGAGCATGCACCATTAGATGAGAAATATCCATATCCTTGATGAGCATTGTGGTATGACATTCTTTGACTACCATCTCGGACACTCCTGAAATGAACTTCTCATCATTGCCCTAGGGTCGACAACCATAGTAGGAGCATACCTAGACAATTATGTGAACTTCAACGCATTGTCCTTCACACCCATGCTTCCCTGACAAATGTTGATGAATACAAGTACCTTTGCCTCCCTCATCTAAAGGGGAAATAACCTATCAAGGAAAGCAACCTTAAATTTTTCCCAATAAAAAGGACCAACATTAACCGTTTTCACTTCTTTCCATTGGTTGAACAAAACTTGAGCAACACCCTTCAGTTGGTAAGCGGTTAATTCTGCCTACCGGCATCACTCCCATGATCATCAACACCTTGTACACTTCATCAATGAACTCTTGAGAATCTTTCTCAACCTTGGAACCATGAAACTCAGGAAGATTTATTCTAGTGAAGTCCCTCACTCTAGATGCTAGCGTACCCACATTTGGGTTCCTAAAACCACAACCTCCCTATTGGCTTGAGCCATCATGGCTTGGGCCAATACTTGAAAAGTAGCCCTAAACTCCGCATTAGTCACTTGCTAGGCAAAAGGGTCAACCAGAACTTGAGGAGGAGCTTCTCATTCAACATTCTCATTCACATTCCTCATAACATAAGATCTTTGAGGCGCCGTATCCTGAAAAACATCGGATAGGGATTAGGAGAAGGACACATAGAGTTACATTCTATCGCTCAACTTTAGAGTAATGAAAGAAGTAGAATTGCCTAATAATCTTATAGCTTCTTAGTCATGAATGTGGCACGCTTCACACTCATGAACAAGAGTCTACTCAAAGTGGCTTAGAGACTTCCTAGGACCTTTCTAAATCTTGTCTTTGAATACCAAGCTTCTCATAACCCAAAGTACACCCTAGATGTGACATGACTTAGAGGACACTGAGAGGCCCTACACAAGCCACTTAACATACATCATACAAGATAATAGAATTGAAAGAGTTCAAAAGACAGTTTTATATCATAAAGAGTTTGACAAAAACATAACGGAAGTCTAACCTAGTCTCAGGACCATCTATTACATCGAAGAGTGATTAGGGCGTAACCCATATATCATATACAACATTCAGAAAGTAAAGACAATATGCAATAAAGAGTTCGGTCCTTGGAACACATGGACTCACTGATTTCACATATCAGGACACTTTATCCAATACTAAGTGTCAACGATCGATAAGTAGTAATATAACCCAACTATGTGAGTTGGGGTCGAATCCCACAAGGAGTGGTATGTACTCAATAATCAATAGAAAAGAATGAATGTGCTCAAGTCAATCATAGCTAAAAATATTTACGAATAAAAGCATGATTCAAGTTTGAGATGACACAAGTGTCATATAACAAGGGGGTTTGGTTGTAACTATCAGCTACAACAACACATAACATGAAAGTAGCAAGTATAGAGATGGGTTCTTGGGATGTGATTGGATTATGGGCTAAGGTAGACAATTGGGTAATTGCAATTGATAGTAAATTGTTGTAAATTAGTGACTAAGCTAGACTTTAATGGGGATAAACTTTCTCTTGAACAATTTACCCCGAATCAAATTGGTTTCTCTCGAACACCAATAAGCAACAATTAAGAACAACCTACACTTTAGTCCATTCACTCTCTCGAGCGGAATGTGTGGAAAAAGGTTTAGGGTTCACTCTCTTGAGTTGAACCCATGACAACCCAATACCCACAGACCATCAAATCAGTAATCTTAGTTTTTAAAACCTCTCTCTCTCGAGCAAGCAAAAAACACTAAGGTAGAGTTGCATTTGCAACTACAACCCTTTAGATTAAACCATAATTACTGAATGAAATCACTTTAAAACAACATTTACACTATCAAATAACAATACCCAATAGCTAAATCAACCCATAATCACATAATCACACCCCAAGAATTGGGGTTTTAGCTAGATATCATAAAAAGGTAGAAATCGTTACCAAATTGTGTTTCCATCCACTGGGTACGATTAATATTGTCTTTACAAAGGTATAAGATGAAGAATCTTCAACACCCACTTCCAATTTCTCAGAAAATGGAAATCTTCAAATCTTTAAAGCTAAGGAAGTATTGTCTCTAAACTCAGTTCTAAGCTCTCAACTCAAAAACTGATACAAAAATAAAATTAGATTGAAAACTGCATAGTAAACTAAAAATTTAAACATGTATTTATAGTCGCAAAAAATGTGCTGCGAAGGGCCATTTAGTGCAATAAGTTAGAATCGCCGATCCACTCGGTGATCTGCCCTTTTGTTAGTTCCATCGCCTTTTTGCGTTGGCCTTCAGCAACTTCAAGCTCTGTAAATTTGGGCGATATAACACTGCATCGCGGAATCGTTCGGTGACTCACCGACTTCTTCTTTCTACTGACAACTTGATTTTCTCCTTCAGGGCTTGGGACATTAGAACATTAGGCGAGACCATGACCATTCGACGACTCGCCTAATGGTTTAGGCGATCCTTAGGCCTTCTTTTCTTCGTTCTTTCAGCTCCCTTGTTCTTTTTTGCTAATTAGTGTCCATGCTTTGTTCCTCAATTTAAATACCTAAAAATCAAGGATTTACATCCGTTATTGGCACAAAATATGCATTTGAGGACACTAAATCTATTAAAATAAATCCTTAAATGAGTCCAAATCGTGGACTCATCACTCACCAGTATTCAAAATCTACTAAGGTGATCACTAGCCATGGGTATGGAGAAAAGGAGCGTCGACCCCTACATTAGTGAAATAATGTAGGCAAGAGTATGTGTTAGTACATAAAATGTACCAAGTATGATAGAAATGCATAAGAGTTATGAAATATGCTAAAAGGACCTTTCATGACATGTAATGACCAAGTCAAACCATAATATAAAATGTTAGAAAACATAATCATGATCATAGTCAATGAAAGTCAAATAATCATTAAAACACATGTGAGATACTTCTTGATGTAACCTTAGTTCGTTATTGTGGAAAATAGCCATTAATCGACATATAGACCATGTGAGATATAACATGGAATCCAATGTCTATCCCACACTGAAAATAAATGTCCTTACTTTCCAAGGTAAGGACCATAACTTCTAGCTTAGGTGGATCCACTAGCTAATGTATCTATAAGACAAACCTATGGTGGCACATAGTTTATAGGACATGGGTAATCTCCACTTGTCCACTTGATGCTAAGCATAAATCCCATGGAAAAGTCATTAGTCTTAACTTGTCTTATCATTAAGAGACATGGGTAATTGCCGCTTGTCTTATCATCCATGGAAGACACATTAAGTAGCCAATGTAAGCTATGTTTCATTTGATTAACTCCTAAATCTTGATTCATCTTAGGTGAGAAAACCTTTCAACCTTATGAATTCTTTATGTGAGAAAACCCTTTCATATTTATGTATTGAGTAGTATGTGAGAAATCCTTTCACAACAACAACAACACCATTGATGCTTTACTCTCAAAGCAACCTTAAACCATTTTCATCAATTTCATAAGAAACATGCATATCTTTAAAAAATCATCTTTCATAGTTAAAAACCCACATCATCATAGTCTAGAAATCATGGGTCATGCATGGGTTCACGGGGATTAAAATTAAAAATATGCAATTACTCCAATTCATGCATAAAAATACATAAATCCATCAATTGGATCATAATTGAAAGGAATGCATGGCAATTGAATAAAACCCTAATTTGATTGGAACTCTAACTTTACAAAATTGGGGATTTTAGGAACCCTATGGAGGAATGAGCTCCATAGGTGAAGATTACCATACCTTGCAGTTTAAAGCCCAAAAGCTATGGTGGAAATTGAGACTTAAATGGAGCCCTAGCTCTATTTCTTCTTCTTCCTTAGAGAGATTTGAGAGGATGAACTTGATCAACTTTTAGGAATTTAGGAGAGTAAATTAAATTGAGAAATTTGGGGGTAAAAATGTTTACATAGGACCCAGGGTAGAGGGTAAAATGACATAGTATTGGGTTAAAATAATTAGGAAACGACCCAAAGGCCCTTTTAAAAATAACTGCCAGACCCCATCGATGGTTGGACCTATGATTCGTAGGTCTTGGTCAACCATCAGTGGGATTCAGGAACTTGTTTTTGGACCCTCGAATGATGTGACCCATGTATGGTCCATTGGTCAACCTATGGTCCATACATGGCCACCGTAAGTCCAACTTTGGCCCTCAAAATTTCACTAAGTCTTAGACTCACCTATGAAACGTACCTATGACTCGTACATTGAACGACAGATTGTCCTGGTAAACCATAAAAAAGGGTATTGGGACTTGACATTTTAACTCATTTTAAACTTTCCACCTACGGTTCCTACCTACGGTCCATGGTTCGACCTACAGACCGTCAGTGGTTCCATTGGTTTTGGCACCAGTCTAAGAAACCTGCATTTTTTCTTTATTTTCATATCTGAGGTGTTACAGGCGTATTACATCAATTTCTCTCATTGGAGTTCAAACACTTGAATCTTGAAGCTAGTAATAGGCGAGCTGAAAGATACAAATGGCGTTGGGTGTAAATATGTGGTTGGGTGTTGATTTAAATTAGTGGGTATGTTGTATTGCTCTGTTTTATTCTAATTCACCATGGATTTAGGCTGTTAGCATGTGATTGATTTAGGATTTAAGGTGGCCAACTTAATCCTACTTTAGATCTCTAATTGGTGCTTGAAAGAGACTAATAAGAGTGGGTAACTAACTCAATATTTGCAATATAGCTGAATCTAGTTGTAAAAGCAAAGTAATGGGTTAATATGTGAATCACATAAATAAGACTGAAAGGAGGATTTATGAAATAATACTATGAAATCAAAAGAAGATTAGCATTATTGAAAATGACCCAACTAATCCATGGTTGTTAAGCTTTATTGAGAATTACATTTTACCCCTAATTGGCATAATTACAAACCCCTACACCCCTGGAATCGATTTAAATCAATTAAACTTTATTTTGTTTAGTTTATTACTCATACTTGATCTTGATATTGCTTGATTAAATTTGGTGGAATAATCCACCCATTTGTCTCATTTACTACAATAGATTAGTCACATTTTAATTCACTTTTTAGATTCTTTTCCTTAGAGTACTCCTTGTGAGATTCGACCCCGACTCTTACTTTGGTATTTTTATTGACAATACTCACTTACTCTTTGAATTTTTTTTAGAGAGTAGTTTGAGCGTTATAAAAAATGGTGCTACTGCCGGGGAGTAGCAGCTAAGAATTAATTTGTGAAGTATTTTGTATACTCATTTGCTTGTAGTTGAACAAACTTACACTTGGTTTTGTTGTTGTCCTATTATTAGTAGGTGGAACAATGAATGCAAACAATGGTGATAGTTCTAGTCACCATGGGTGAGATAAGGATGTTAGAAAGATGGATGACATGAATCCTAACATTATCAAGAAGATTGGAGCTGTTCAGTTACATCCTATTCCAAAGAATGTTACCTTTACCGTAATCGAACAAATATTGTAGCTAATTAAAATGAGGAGATTATCCAGAGGTTTTGAGTATGAAGATCCTAATGACCACCTTCGTAATTTTGTGAATGTGTGTGGACCTTTTATGGTTGAGGGATTTCACAAGAAACAATGTAGTTGAGGTTCTTCCCTTCTTCCTTGATGGGTGAGGCTACTAGGTAGTTGATTGAGTTACCACAAAATTTTATCACCTCTTGGGAAGAATTGAGTTAAGCATTCCGTGAGAGATTCTTCCCTCCTTCTAAAGTGATGAAGTTGAGGGATGGTATTCAAAATTTCAAAAGAGTAAATAAAAAACTCGTATATGAAGTGTGGCTATGTTTTAAAATGGTGTTGCTATAATGCCCAAACCATGGTTATCTAGACAAAATGTTGTTGCAATACTTCTACTAGAGTCTTGATGTGGTAAATAAAGGGTTGGCTGACCATCTTATTCAAGGCTGTACAATTAGGCAACCATTTGTGGTGGAATCAAGATTGCTTAATGAAATGATGAAAATTAATCAAGCTTGGTACACTAATGAAGATCATGTGTCACTCCCACTTTTGGGAATGTTTAAGATGCAAGAAGAGAAAATTTGGAGCGTGATAAAAACCTTTCTAAATTGATGGCTCAACTTGATATTTTGTCAAAACATGTCATCGGAAGTATTGTAAATTCAGTAAATGTCATGCCCCAAAAGATGTATGATGAGAGATTCCACTTAACGGATGGCAAATTGGATGGTTTCGATTAAGCTATCCAAGGCTTGACAAAAATCAAGGTTGGACCAAAAGTAGTGAGGGAAGTTAGGATGGAAATAAAGGTGAAAATGACAAGTATACATTACTTCATGACTTGCACAACCTGGTGAGAACTTCTATTGATGACTTGCTAATCAAAATTATTTATAAAGTGGAAGGGTCTGATATGATTTTGAAAGAGATGAAGACTCATGTTTCAACATTGTCTACTACCGTGATCTCGCACTCATCATCCATTAAATTACTCGAAGAAAAGATGGGTCAGCTGGCTTCCCTTGTGTACTCAAGTCCCAAGGAAGATTTGGTAGCCCATGTAAATGAGAATCCAATGAATACTGTTCAAGTGTTAGCCTTAGTCACCCAGAGCAGAAAGATATTGAAGAATAGAACAATGCCCGACAAGGTAGATGACCAAAAGGTGGTTACCAATAATGAACAACCTAAGAGAAGGGTTGAGAGACAAACAAAACATGTTGAAAGTGAACTTAAGTTAAATGTGAATTATGGTGATGTTGTAGCCCTAAACATGCAACCTTAAGTCAATATAGCTCTTCCATGATAAAGCAAACTTTCAAAATTTATTTGGGATAGTAAAAGACTTGAAATTAAATATCCCATTGGTGGATGCACTGACCGAAATGCCAGGTTATGCAAAGTTTATGAAAGATTGGTGATAAAGAAAAGAATTATAGATTGTGAAAGAATTGAAATTCCACAAACTTATGCTGCGGTTATGACAAATAATGCATTCCTCAAGAAAAATGATCAGGGAGCTTTCACTATTCCATGTACCATTGGTGCATGCACATTTATAAAAGCCTTGTGCGATCTTGGTGCAAGAATAAATCTAATCCCATTGGTGGTCTTTAATACACTTGGACTGATGATCCAAAACCAACAAATATGAGACTCTTGAAGGCTGATGGTTCAATAAAGAGATCGGTTGGTGTGGTCTATGATGTTTCGGTGATGGTAGATAAGTTCGTGTTTCCAACTGATTTTGTAGTGTTGAATTGCGAAATTGATATTATTATACTAATTATCATTGGTAGACCATTCTTAGCCATGAGAGAAACATTGGTTGATGTGGATAATGGTGATTTGAAGTTTAGGGCCAATGAAGAAGAACTTAGCTTCAATATTCACAAATCGATGAAGTATCCAAGTGATATGCATGTTATGCTTCACTTGGAGCAAATCGACAAGGCAGTAACAAGTATTGGGGAAGCCAAATATAGTGGGGAGTCGTTCACAGTTGTGTTATTGCTATATGATTAAGCTAAAATAAGCAACTATGATGAGGTCACGACTACTCTTGTTGGTGTGGGCTCACATGTTTCATTTAAGAAGAAGTTGGACCTCGATTTATCTAGTCGAAAAGCATCACCTGCCAAGCGATCATTATTGAGCCACCAAAGTTAGAATTGAAAGAACTTCCCCCTTATCTCAAATATATTTTCTTGGGGGGCTAACAACACACTACCAATGATAACTGTTAGTGATCTTTAAAAATGGAAAGTAGAATTATTGATCAAATTGTTGAAAAGGCATATTAGAGCATTAGGGTGGTCAATTGCATACATTGTGGGAATCTCTCCGGGTGTGTGCACTTAAAAGATTAATTTAAGTGAAGGGTGTAAACCTAGCATTGAGCACAAAAGAGGTTAAATCCTTCAATGCAAGAAGTTGTGACAAAAGTTAATAATAAAACTGGTTAGATAAGGGAGTATTTTTCCAATTGCGGAAAGCAAATGGGTTAGGCCGGTCCAATGTATCACTAAAAAGGTTGGTATAATAGTAGCCCCAAATTAAAAGGCTGAGCTTGTCGCTACTAGGTCGTGGCCAAGTGGCGAGTGAGTATGAAATACCAGAAATTTAATTCCTGGACCGTGAAGGACCATTTCCCCATGCTCTTCATTGATTAGATGCGTGATAATCTTATGGGTAACGGATGGTATTGTTTCCTCAATGGGTACTCCAGATACAATCAAATCTCTATATGTAACACTCAGAATATAATAGGCTAGGCTAGGGCTAAGTGTGAGGGCATGAGCCAAAGAAGAAGGCAAGAGCCAAGGGAGAGGGATAGGGCAGCCCAACCTTTCCAATGTACTGCCCACCTTCCCACAAGAGCCTTCACGACTTGTGGTGCCACTCGTGGTGGTGAGGCAGTAGCCTCCTCAAGGATGCCCAAGTTAGACTCCTCAACACGAGCCACTTCACGGCTCGTGAAGGCTTAGACGGATCGTGGGAGGGGTTGTGGTGCTGCCTTATATTTTTAGGGGCTAAGGGAAGTAGGGGTTAAATGGGTCATTCCGATTTTAATTAGAATAAAGCTAGGTCATTTTAACCAAGCCTAGTAAACCAATATAAGTGATTTTAACCCTTTAAACTCACCATTCAAGTCATTAAAATCCCCCCAAAAGAAATCCCAAGTTATTCTCTCAAATATTTCTCTCTCTAGATCTTGAAGAAAAAGAAAGAGTTCAAGCTAGTATCAAGGTCAAGTCTCCAATCCTCAAGCATTTGTGGGCTTTGTAACCAAGGTATGATGACTTATTCATCCATGGAATCCTTGAATCCATGGAGCCCCTTAAGAATCCCCAATTGAAAAGTAGAAATTCCTAAATTGAGTTAGGATTTCTTCTAATGTTCTAGGTATTGATGTATGTTGATCCAATTGAGTGGATTAGAATTGTCTATGTTTGAATTGAGTTGATTCAATGATTTTAGTATGAATTTACATGTATCCATGCCCAACCCATGTTTCTAAGATGAATTTGATGTAAATGGGTTTTACTCCATGAAAGGGGAAATTGAGGATTTATATGTATTCATGTAGCATTGATATGGTGCGTTATAGATTGATTGAGATTGAAGCATATAGACATGAATTGCTTAAGAGTAAAGCTTATAAACATGAATTGTTTAAGATTATAGCTATTATGATAAATTATACTTTGTAAGGCTTTAAGATTAGAATTGCCTTGAGATTGAGGCATGTATGATGAACTAGAATTATTAGGGCTTTGAGAGTAAATCATTTAACATTAATTGTTGATTTTTAGATAAAATTGTTTTTGAAGGGATTTACCCACATGATTCCTTATGTATGCTTAAATGTGAAAGGTTTTCTCACATAGAATGATTCTAAATTGAAAGGAGTGCTCACCTAAAATGAATCCAAGCCAAAGGACTATGAGATTTGATGAGGCTTGAGGTGATTTCCCAAGACCTTCATATGAGAGGGATATGAGGTGATCTCCCATATTCCTAAGTTAGAAAACATGAGGTGATTTCCCATGTTATGTGATGATTAATGTGAGGTGACTACCTTATTCCATGATTTCAAGTAACAAGGCTAGAGGTGAATACCCATTAGTTTTTATATCAAGGACATGGAGGCGAATACCCGTGATCCCTTAATGAAAGATGTGGAGGCGAATACCCGTATCCTACACAAAATGATATGGAGGTGAATACTTGTTTCATATAAAATGGGCATGGAGGTGAATACCTATGATCCCATAAAATGGACATGGAGGCGAATACCCATGAATATACAAGTAAGGCAAGAGGCGACTACCCATTAGTCTTTATAATATGCATAGAGGTGAATCCCCATGTCTTTAAAAATAAAGCAAAAATAGTGTGACTTATGTTGTGAAGAATGAATTGTTTCTTGAGTGGCCTTCCATGAGATGTATGACTAGAGGTGGTGACCGAAGTCTTGATTAAGGATAAGTTGAGGTTACTTCAAGATGTGTCCCCATTATATTATGATGATTTGTGTTTATTGATTATGCTTATGACTTATGTTGTTACCTCTTATGCTTATGGGTTATGTCTTAGGCTGACTAATGCTCATGTTTTGCTTATATTGATGATTTATGCTAGCTATCATATTTAGTACATTTTTGTAGTAACGCATACTTTTGCCTACATTTCTTATCCAAATGTAGGGTCCGACGATATTGACTTCTATCCCCGTGGCTAGGATCATAGTAGAGCAAAATTTGAAGATTGTTGAGTCCTCATAGCATTCAAGGATTTGACCACCATTTCCTTATATCTTTCATTTTATGTTTTGAACTATTGCATGGGTTGTGTCCCAAGGATATTCATGTTTTAGATGGTTTGAGAAAAAGTGTATTAGAATCTTCGTTTTATAAAGACTTTGATACTGATGAAAATGTTTTAAATTTCCACTAAGTTCTATTATCCTATGTTATGAAAGCTAAGTGGCTTGTTTGAGGTCCCTCGGGGTCTTGTACGCCATGTTACATCTAGGGTGTACCCCTGGGTCATGACAAACTTGGTAATCAGAGCACAAGGTGTAAAATGGTTCTAGGTTGTGTCAAAACCACATCTAGTAGAGTCTTGTTCATAAGTGTGAAGCGCGCGACATTTATGAATGAGAAGCTACTAGATGCTTAGGAAACTTCACTTCTTTATTATTCTAAGTTGTGCGATAGAGTTTAATTCTATAAGGTCTTTCTTCTAATCCTTACCCGATGGTCTTCAGAATATGACTACTACAAGGGTTAATGCTAGAAGGAATGAGGAAGACAATGTGGATCAAGAAGCTCCTCCCCAAGCTCTGGTCGACCCTATGGCTGAGAAAGTGACTAATGCGGAGTTTACGTCGACTTTTCAAGTGTTGGCTCAAGCCGTGACGGCTTAAGCCAATAGGGAAGTTGTGAACCCCGTGAACCCAAATGTGGGTACGATGACTTCTAGGGTAAGGGACTTTACAAGGATGAACCTCCAGAATTTTATGGGTCAAAGATTGAGGAAGATCCTCAAGATTTCATAGATGAGGTCTATAAGGTGTTAGCTATCATGTGAGTGACTTCAGTAGAGATGGCGGAATTGGCTGCTTATCAACTTAAGGGGGTTGCTCAGAGTTAGTTCAACCAATGGAAAGAGGCAAGGCCAGTAAGAACGGGTACCGTAGAGTGGAAAAGGTTTAAATCTACATTTCTTGATAGGTTCTTCCCTCTTGAGATGAGAGATGCTAAGGTGCTTGAGTTCATTAACCTTCGCGAAGGAAATATGAGTGTTAAGGAATATGCTTTGAGGTTCACTCAATTGTCAAAATATGCTCCATCTATAGTGGCCGACCTTAGGTCGAGAATAAGTAAGTTTATGTTGGGTGTGTACGATTTAGTAGTGAAAGAATGTTGTATGGCTATGCTTGTTAATGATATGTATATTTCTCGTCTTATGGTTCATGTACAACAGATGAAGAGAAAAAACTTAAAGGGAGATCCAGGGAGAAAAAAAGGTCTAGAATTGATGATGATAATAATTCCTCTTATGCAAGGTCCGATGGACATGGTCTTCCTAGGTATAGACAAAGGTTCTTCGAGAAAGGTTAATCTAATGCTCCGAAGTTCAACCAAGAAAGGGTGTCTAACCCTAAGCCTCAAGGAGATGGTAGTGGAGTTCTATTGCCGAAATGTGGTAAGTGTGGAAAAATACATGCGGGTGAATGCCTAGCGGGTTCCAATGTTTTTTTGGTTGTGGTAGAATGGACCACAAGATAAGGCATTGTCCTTCAGTTGCTAGAAATGAAGTAGATATTCGTCGTAGGTCTCAACCCTATCCTTCATTCGGTCCAATTGGTTTGGATGGGAATGCTCCAAGACAGAATAGGTTCTATGCACTCCGGGCTAAAGGTGAACAAGAGTGTCCTCCAGATGTAGCTACCGGTATGTTGAATGTTTTTTGACTTGATTGTTATATTTTATTTTATCTCGGTGCTACCTTATCTTTTGTGACTTGATAGACTTGATATGCTAGGTCTTGATGTTATCCTCGGTATATATTGGCTTCACTCTTGTTATGTTTCTATGATTGTAGAACCTGTGTAGTCAAGATTTCAGTTCCCAAGTGAGCCTATCCTAGAGTGGAAGGGGGGAAGTTCTATGTCTATAGGTTAGTATGTGTCTTATATGAAGGCTAGAAGAATGATTTCTAAGAGTTGCCTTTATCACCTAGTTAGGGTGAGGGAAAAAACTTTAGTGTTGACCAACTCTTAGTGCTAGTTACTTTCTAAGATTGACCTTAGGTTGGGTTATCACCAATTGAGGGTGAAAGAATGATGATATTTTGAGAATGACTTTTAGAACCCGGTATGGTCATTATGAGTTAGTGGTAATGTCACTTAGTTTGACTAATTCTCCGATGGCATTTATGCATTTGATGAATAGGGTGTTTAGATAATACCTTGATATGTTCAGTTAGTATACCCTACCAAAGGTGGTGCTATGGGTTCAAATGGTTTAGAATCGTCTTTTATTACAGATGAGTTAATTCATGTCTTGATCCGACCTTAGTCGAATTAAAAGAAGTGGTGCTTAGAAAGTTCGCTTAGGATTGCTCCCAAAGGGGAGATGGAGTGCTTAGATGACAAGGTCGTTGTGTGTTCCAAATGTTCATGATTTGGGTTTACTTGAAAAATCTCACCCATGAAGGGTGTAATGAGGTTTGGGAAGTAAGGGAAGTTTAGTCCCCGTCTTGTAGGCCCATATGAGATATTGAGACATATTGGTAAGTTTGCTTGTGAGCTAGATTTCCTAATGAGTTGGCAACGGTGCATCCGGTTTTGCCTGTCTCTATGTTAAAGGAATGTGTTGGAGATCCAACATCTTTAGATTCCTTATAAGAGTTGAGAGTTAATGAGAATCTCTCTTGTGAAGAAGTACCAGTTGAGATTTTTAAACCGAAAAGTTAAGAAGTTGAGGATGAAGGAAGTTGCTTCTGTGGAAGTGTTATGAAGTAATATTTTAGTTTAGGGTGTCACTTGGGAGGCCAAGGCCGATAAGATGTCCCGATATTCTCTTCTTTGTCCTTCACTCCTCCTTTTGATTGAGATGATGAGTTTCTCATAGTTTGCTCTTTGTTGAAGTCATGTGTTTTAGATGTTCCCATGATTTCCTTATGTTATGCATGTTCATGAAGAACTTGTGTTTTGAAAGAAAATGAGTTTATGTGATTGAATTTCCTGATGTTGTAGTGCATTGAGTATGAGTTGCCTATAGACTTCATGAGATGTATCGATGAACATGACTTAGCTTGGAGTTGAGAGATTCCTCCTTGAATGTATGCTTTGAGTATAGATTACGTAAAGGCAACATGAGATTGTGTTGAGCATGCTTCTAGTTTGGAGAAGGTAATTAATCCTTGAAGATGAGAAATCTTGAAATTTCATGCATATTGGTTGTTAGATGTAGTTCCTACCTTTCATATGATGCATTGAGTATGTTTAGCTTGGAGTTGATGTTTCCTCCTTGGTTGTGTACATTTAGATGAGTTGCATGAATGATGGGTTGCTAGTCTTGAGTCATTTCCGTTAAAAAAATGCCTAGAATCTCTTTCGAGGACGAATGTCCCAAAGGAGGAGATAATGTAACACCCCAGAATCTAATAGGCTAGACTAGGGCTAAGTGTGAGGGCATGAGCCAAGGGAGAAAGCAAGAGCCAAGGGAGAGGGCTAGGGTAGCCCAACCGTCCCTATATACTGTCCACCTTCCCACGAGAGCCTTCACGGCTCGTGGTGCCACTCGTAGTGGTGAGGCAATGGCCTCCTCAAGGCTCCCCAAGTTAGACTCCTCCACATGAACCACTTCATGGCTCGTGAAGGCTTAGACGGATCGTGGGAAGGGTCGTGGTGTTGCCTTATATTTTTAGGGGCTAAGGGAAGGTGGCCTAGCCACTGGTCCAAGACCACGAAGAGGACCACGGCTCGTGGAGCCTCTCGTGAAGAGTGGATAGTGGACTGCCAAGTAGGGGTTAAATGGGTCATTCCGATTTTAATTAGAATATAGCTAGGTCATTTTAACCAAGCCTAGTAAACCTATATAAGTGATTTTAACCCTTTAAACTCACCATTCAAGTCATTAAAATCCCCCCAAAAGAAATCCCAAGTTATTCTCTCAAATATTTCTCTATCTAAATTTTGAAGAAGAAGAAAGAGTTCAAGCTAGGATCAAGGTCAAGTCTCCAATCCTCAAGCATTTGTGGGCTTTGTAATCAAGGTATGATGGCTTATTCATCCATGGAATCCTGTCATCCATGGAGCCCCTTAAGATTCCCCAATTGAAAACTAGAAATTCCTAAATTGAGTTAGGATTTCTTCCAATGTTGTGGGTATTGATGTATGTTGATCCAATTGAGTGGATTATGATTTTTTATGCTTGAATTGAGTAGATTCAATTATTTTAGTATGAATTTACATGTACCCATGCCCAACCCATATTTCTAAGATGAATTTGATGTAAATGGGTTTTACTCCATGAAAGGGGAATTGAGGATTTAGATGTATTCATATAGGATTTGTATGGTGCATTATAGATTGCTTGAGATTGAAGCATATAGACATGAATCGCTTAAGATTAAAGCTTATAGACATGAATTGTTTAAGAGTAAAGATTATTTGATGAATTATTATTTGTAAGGCTTTGAGAGTAAAATTGTCTTGAGATTGATGCATGTATGATGAACTAGAATTATTAAGGCTTTGAGCATAAATCATTAAACATGAATTGTTGATTTTTCGATAGAATTGTTGTGGAAGGGATTTACCCATAAGATTCCTAATGTATGCATAAATGTGAAAAAATTTCTCACATAGAATGCTAGGTTGAAAGGATTGCTCACCTAAAATGAATCCAAGTTAAAGGACTATGAGATTTGATGAGGCTTAAGGTGATTTCCCGAGACCTTTATATCAGAGGGATATGAGGTGATCTCATATATTCCTAAGTTAGAAAACATGAGGTGATTTCCCATGTCATGTGATGATTAATGTGAGGTGACTACCCTTATTCCATGATTTCAAGTAACAAGGCAAGAGGTGAATATCCATTAGCCTTTATATCAAGGACATGGAGGCGAATACCCATGATCCCTTAATGAAAGATGTGGAGGCGAATACCCGTATCTTATATAAAATGATGTGGAGCGAATACCCGTGTCATATAAAATCGGCATGGAGGCGAATACCTATGCTCCCGTAAAACGGACATGGAGGCGAATACCCATGATCCCTTAATGAAAGATGTGGAGGCGAATACCCATATCTTATATAAAATGATGTGGAGCGAATACCCGTGTCATATAAAATCGGCATGGAGGCGAATACCTATGCTCCCGTAAAACGGACATAGAGGCGAATACCTTTGATCCCAGAAAATGGACATGGAGACGAATGCCTATGATCCGATAAAATGGATATGGAGGTGAATACCCATGACTATACTAGTAAGGCAAGAGGCGACTACCCATTAGTCTTTATAATAGGCATAGAGGTGAATCCCCATGTCCTTAAAAGTAAAGCAAGAATAATGTGAGTTATGTTATGAAGAATGAATTGTTTGGATTGTTGCTTGAGTAGCCTTCCATGAGATGTATGACTAGAGGTGATGACCCAAGTCTTGATTAAGGATAAGTTGAGGTTACTTTAAGAATTGTCCTTCTTATATTATGATTATTTATGTGCATTGATTATGCTTATGACTTATGTTGTTATCTCTTATGCTTATGGGGTTATGTCTTAGGTTCACTAATGCTCATGTTATGCTTATGTATATGATTTATGCTAGCTATCATATTTAGTACATTTTTGTACTAACACATAATTTTGCTTACATTTCTTATCCAAATGTAGGGTACGCCGATATTGACTTAAATCCCCGTGGCTAGGACCATAGTAAAGCAAAATTTGAAGATTGGTGAATCCTCATAGCATTCGAGGATTTGATCACCATTTCCTTATGTCTTTCATTTTATGTTTTGAACTATTGTATGGAATGTGTACCAAGGATATTCATGTTTTAGATAGTTTGAGACAAAGTGTATTAGACTTCTGCTTCACTTTATAAAGACTTTTATATTATTGATTTTTTTTAAAATTTCCTCTAAATTCTATTATCTTATGTTATGAAAGCTAAGTGGCTTGTATGAGGTCCCTCGGGGTCTTGTACGCCATATTACATCTAGGGTGTACTCCTGGGTCTTGACACTATAACCCCATATGATCAAGGAAAAAATGACTTTCATTGCCTCTATTGGACTTCTTCTTTCAAGTGAATGCCCTTGGGTTGTAAAACGCACTGGCCACTTTCCAACAATGCATGTTATCAATATTTGTTTATATGGTAGATGATTCTATGGAAGTTTTCATGGATGACTTCTCGGTTGTTGGGGATTCAATTGAAGAGTTCTAGAAGCACTTAGGGATGGTACGTTAAAGATGCGTGGATTCAAACTTGGTTCTTAACGGGGAGAAATGCCATTTTATGGTTAAGGAAGGAATCGTGATTTGGCACAAAGCTTTTGGAGAAAGTATCGAAGTAGATTAGGCCAAAATTCAAGTGATTGATAAGTACCTCCCAAATTTCAGTGAAGGAAGTGAGAAGTTTCCTTGGCCATGCCAAATTCTACTGATGATTCATTACAGATTTTTCAAAAGTGGTTATTTTATTGTATCGGTGTCACGACCCAAAGAATACCCTAGGCGTAACATGGCGTATAGGACCCTTAGAGTTCCTTACATAAGCCACTTAGAATGAAGAAACGCGATAATAGAAAATCAATAGATTTTTAAAAAGACAATTCATATCATAAAGAGTTTGATAAAAATGAAGCGGAAGTCTACATAGTCTCAAAAGCCATCTATTACATCAAGAGTGATCAGGATGTAGCCCATACATCACAACAATACTGAAAAGTTAAGAAGATAAGAAACAGAGGCTCTATCCTCGGAACATGAGGACTCACCAATCTTCAACAACTAGTAAGTGATCCCTATCCACAAAGAAGGGAAATTGGAATGCTGTACCCTACATTTGGAAAACAATGTAGGCAAGAGTATACGTTAGTACAAAAATGTACCGAGTATGATAGCAACACATAGAGTTATAAAATCATGCTAAAAAGGACCTTTTCATTACATGCAAAGACCAAGTTAAAACCATAAGCTAAGAGGTTAGAAAACATCATTGTAATCATGGTCAATGCAACTAAAACTAATCTTTGAACACTTGTGAGATACTTCTTGAGGTATCCTTAGTTCATCATTAGTGTGAGAGGTAGCCTTAACCAACATAGAGACCATGTGAGCTATAACATGGAATCCGGTGTTTGCCCCACACCAAAAAGGGGTGTCATTACTTTCTAAGCCAAGAATCATAACTTATAGCCTACGTGGATCCACTAGCTAATGTCGATCTAAGACAATCATCCTATGGTGGCACATAGGTATGGGTAAAAAGATTGCTACTACATACGTGACCTCTAGCTACGGGAGAGCTTCCATCTCAATATCCTCTCGGTGCTAAGCATAAATCCAATGGAATAGTCATAAAATCTTAATTTGTCTTGTAATTCATGGAAGGCACATGAAGTAGCTAATCCAAGATAGGTTTCATTAGAATAGCTCCTAAAACTTGATTCAAAGTTTTGTTGAGAAAGACTTTGAACTCTAAGAATCCTTATGTGAGAAAACCATTTCACATTGATGTACTGAGTAGTAAGTGAGAAATCCTTTCACAACAACAACAACGACAATATTTATGCTTTACTGTCAAACAACTTATATCTTTTCATCAACTTCATAAAGAACATGTATATCTTCATAAACTCATCTATCATAGTTCAAAACCCACATTATATCATAGCTTAGAAAACATGGTTTAAGCATGGGTTCATGGAGATTCAACTAAAAAACATGGAATTATCTCAATTCATGCATAATAGTTCATAAAACAATCAACTGGATCAACATTGAAAGGAACCCATGATATGAAAGAAAACCCTAACTTCAATTGGAGATTTCTAACTTGTAAAATGGAGAATTTAGGAGTCCTATGGAGGAAAGAGCTGTATAGGTGGACACTATCATACCTTGGAGTTCAAAGCCCTTAAGACATTGGTGAATTGGAGACTTGATCTTGAAACCCTAACTTGACTCCTTCTTCTTCTTCCTTAGAGAGAGAAATATTTGAGATGATGACATAATCTTTTTTTGAGAATTTGAGAGAATAAATTGAATTGGGTGATTTTGGGGGTAAAAATCTTTATATAGGGTTTTGGGTAGAAGGTAACATAGCGTAGTATTAAGTTAAAACAATTAGGAAAAGACCCAAAATCCCCTGACTTAAAAGCTAACGAAATTACTTCAAGGATCCTAAACGGCCCATGTAAGACCACCACGGCCTGTCTAACAGGTTGTGAAGAAACTTTTCCTGACACGACTTCACTATTTCGAGGATAACTTTTTACTCCAAGCTTGAAATTAGGCCAACTTGGTGGCGTTGGAAAGAGGACTTGGAGATCTTTAATTTGATAGGTCTCGGGCCACCTAATTGATTTTGTGCTAAAAGATATGATGGTTAGAAGTTGACCCTAAACTATAAGTCTGATAAATCCCCTTCATGGACGACTTCACGGTCCGTGTGGGGCTTCACGGGCCGTTTAGACGTCCGTCGTCCTTGACCAGTGACTAGGGGAGAAGCCCCTTTTGAGGGGGCCAATTGACGACCCCTTGGACAGTCCGTCAACCTCACCACGGGCTGTTTAGGCATCCGTGGGAGGGACATCTGACTGGGGCAGGTTCTGGAAGATACCACGAGTGCCCAAACGAACCGTGGTCCCCTACACGACCTAGGGCTCCGTGGAGGGTTCCATGTTTCACTTTTTTGGTTCTTAACTTTCCCGCTTGACCCTTTTCTAGCCTTTCTCTAATTCGAGGTGTTACAATATCCCACCCTTGGGAACATTCGTCCTCGAATGAGATTCAAAACATCATAATGAAGGTAGGAACTAGACCTAGCAGCCGAACATGAATGAAATCATATAAATGCACATATCCGAGGAGGAAACTTCAACTCCAAGCTAAAGCATGGTCATAACATCATTTCATATGGTCTATATGCAACTCATAGTCAAATGCATATAAACATGAAGAAATCAATCAAACTAACTCATTTTTCTCAAAAATCAAGTTTTTCATGAACATACATAAATGAGGAATCATGGGAATATCTAAGACACATGACACCTGAAGAGTAAATCATGAAGAACTAGTACCTTAAGCTAGAGTAGGGATGGAGGGAAAGAGATGAGGATAACGGGATATCATATCGGCCTTGGGCTCATAAGTAGCACCCTCAACTAACTAATTCCTCAAGAGAACCTTCACCTAAGCAATTTCTTTTTTCCTAAAATTTCAAACTTGTCGGTCTAAGATCTCAACCGGAACTTCTTCATAAGAAAGGCTATCCTTTATGCCAAGAATCTCCAATGGCACAATATATGTCAGATCACCAACACATTTCTTCAATAAAGAGACATGGAAAACCAGATGCACCGATGCCAAGTCATTAGGCAATTCAAGTTCATAAGAAACCCTACCAACATGCCTCAAAATTTGATATGGGCCACATAATGGGGACTAAACTTCCCTTTCTTTCAAAATCTCGTTACACCCTTCATGGGCGAAATTTTCAAGTAGATCCAATCATTCACATTGAACTCAAGATCTCTTCTTCTAACATCGGCACATGACTTTTGTCGACTTTAAGCCGTTTTCAACCTTTCTCTAATAAGCAAAAAATTCTCCATAGCCGCATGTACCAGCTCGATACCTATCAATGCAACTTCACCCACTTCAGACAAACCTTTAGGAGATCTACACTATAGAGCCTCAAATGGAGCCATACCAATACTTGAGTGAAAACTATTATTATACGCAAATTCAATCAAGGCAAGTGATTATCCCAATTACCCTTGAAGTCAATTACACATGCTCTCATCATATCTTCCAAAGTTTAGATAGTACGCTCTGCTTGCCCATCAGTTTTCGAGTGAAAGGCCACACGAGTACCAAGACTCTTTCGGAAGGATTTCCAAAACTGAGAAGTGAATTGGATACCACAGATAATGGACAAGGGCGCTCCATGCAACCTAACCATTTCCCTCAAGTACAACTAAACATAGTCCTGCATCAAATATGAAACTTTGATGGGAATGAAGTGAGCTGATTTCGTCATGTAATCTATTATAACCTATATCGAGTTATGTTGTCGCTGGGTGCGGGGTAAACCAACAATAAAGTACATATTCAAATCTTCCCACTTCCAAGTAGGAATACTGATATCTTGGGATAATCCTCCCAGCATCTGATGCTCAACTTTCACTTGTTGACAATTAGGACACTTAACCACAAATTCTGCAATATCCTTCTTTATCCCATTCCACAAATAGACCTCCTGCAAGTCATGGTACATCTTGGTGGCTCTCGGGTGAATAGAATATCGAGAACTATGGGCTTTTGATAAGATTTGTTCTCTCAAGTCGTCTTCATTGGGAACACACAAATTACCTTGATAATGAGCACACAATCTCCCCCTTCGGAGAAAGCCTCTACGGACTTTTTAAGCACCGCTTCCTTCAATTCAACCAAAGTCGGATCAAGACCTTGCTTGGCTTTCACATCTGCCACAAAAGGTGATTCTGAACTATTTTGAACCACAAAACCACCTTTAGTGGAGTCTACCAATCGAACACCCATCCGGGCCAATCTATGAACATCTCGAACAAACTCTTTCTTACTATCCTCTACATGAGCAACACTACCCATTGACAATCGACTAAGAGCATCCACCACCACATTTTGTTTACCGGGGTGATAGAGAACAATCATATCATATTCCTTTAGTAATTCAAGCCACCTTTTTTTGGAGAAGATTTAGATCTGTCTGATTAAATACATTTTGCAAACTTTTTTGGTTGGTAAATACATCGACATGAACACTATATAAGTAGTGCCTCCAAATTTTCAACGCAAACACAACCACCACTAGTTCTAAATAATGTGTAGGATAGTTCTTTTTGTGCACCTTAAGTTACCTTGAAGCATAGGCTATGACTTCCCCATTTTGCATAAGGACACATCCTAACCCAATTCTTGAAGTATCACAATAAATAACAAACCCATCGGTTACTTCCGGTAAAGTCAACACCAGAGCTAAAGTAAGTCTATCTTTCAATTCTTGAAAACTCTTTTCACAAGCTTCTGACCATAAGAATTTGGCTTTCTTTTGGGTTAATTCCATAAATGGAAAGGCAATCAATGAAAACCCGTCCACAAACCTTATATAGTAACCGGCTAAACCCAAGAAACTTCTAATATCTGAAAGGGATAGAGGTCTAGCACAACTCTTTACCACATTCGTCTTCTTAGGATCTACCTCAACATTCTTTTCCTAAAAAATGTGACCAAGAAAAACCACAGACTTTAACCAAAACTCATATTTACTAAACTTTGCAAAAGTTGTTGGTCCTTGAGGATATGCAATACATTCCTGAAATGATCGTTATACTCATCTTCACTCCTTGAATATATCAATATATCATCAATGAACACAATCACAAACATGTCAAGGTATTTCCTAAACACCCTATTCATCAAATCTATAAAAGTGGCCGGAGCATTAGTCAAGCCAAATGACATCACCAAAAACTCATAATGACCATACTGAGTTTGAAAAGTCATTTTCAGAATATCATCCTCCTTCACCCTCAATAGGTGATAACCCGATCGGAGTCAATCTTAGAGAAGTAACTTGCTCCTTGTAGTTGGTCAAATAAATCATCTATCCTTGGGAGAGGATACTTAATATTAATGGTAACCTTGTTCAACTGACGGTAATCGATACACATACGAAGCAAACCATCTTTCTTTAGAACAAACAAAATTGGAGCACCCCATGGAGAGATACTCGGTCAGATAAAACCCTTATACAACAAATCTTTCAATTGCTCTTTCACTTCCTTAAGTTCTGCCGGATCCATTTGGTAAAGAGGAATAAAGATAGGTTGCATATCTGGAAAAAGGTCAATAACAAAGTCTATTTCCCTTTCGGGAGGAATACTGGGTATATCATCTTGAAACACTTCCAGAAACTCATTTATAATGCGAGCCAACATAAGAGTAGGGGTTTTAGAATCCATATCTCTCACCATAACTATATGGTATATGCAACCCTTAGAAATCATCTTTCTAGCTTTAAGACAAGAAACAAACTGACCTTTCGACATAGAATTTCCTCCTTCCCAGTCTAGGATAGGCTCATTTTGAAATTGAAACTTGACCACTTAAGTTCTATAATCAGTAGAAACATAACAAGAAAGAAACCAATACATACCAAGAATGACATCAAAATCTAGAAGATCAAGCTCTACAAGATCAACATGAGTGAATCTATGGGATAAGGAAACAAAACAATTTCTATAGGCTCTCTTAGTCACAATATATTCACTGATAGGAGTAAAGATATAAAACTTGTCTAACAACACATCTGGAATAATATCAAACCTCATAGCAACATATGGCGTCACAAAAGACAAGGTAGCACCGGGATAAAGCAAAGCATAAACATCAAGATGAAAGAATTCTAAGATATCAGAAACCACATCGGGAGAACCCTCTTGCTCTTGGCGAGTCTAGAATGCCTGGAATCTGTTTTGCTTTGGAGCACTTAAAACCGAACCACTAGGCAGAGCTTGCCTACCTTCTCTTCCCTTAGTCGTAAGTGTTGGACAATCTCTTATCTTTTGGCCACTATTACCACAAGCATAGCAACCATCCTTAGCGGCTAAGCATTTAACCTCATGCTTTCTTCCACACTTGGCACAAGTAGACAATGAAGATCCACTACCATTTCCTCCTTGAGGTTTAGGGTTAGACACCCTATCTTTGTTGAATTTAGAAGGAGCATTTGAGGAGCCTTGTCCAGAAAACCTTTTCTTGAACCTAGAATGACAATGTCCATCGGACCTTGAATGTGAAAAGTCACCATCACCGGTCCTTGCCAATATTCCTTGACCACCATCTCGGACAGTCCCGACACAAACTTACTTATCCTTTCTCTAGGCTTAGTAACATAGTAGGAGCATACCTAGATAATTGTGTGAACTTCAAAGCATATTCATTCACACTCATGTTTCCTTGATGAAGGTTGATGAATTCAAGCACCTTTGTCTCCCTCATCTCAAGGGGAAAGAACCTATCAAGGAATGCAACCTTAAACTTTTCCAAATCGAGAGGACCCGCATCATCCGCCCTCCCTTTCTTCCATTGGTTGAACCAAACTTGAGCAACACCCTTACATTAGTAAACGACCAATTCCTCCTTTTCCACCTGTGTCACTCCCATGATCATCAACACCTTATACCTTTCATCAATGAACTCTTGAGGATCTTCCTCAACCTTAGAACCATGATACTGCGGGGGGTTCATTCTAGTGAATTCCCTTACTCTAGATACCACCGTACCCACATTTAGGTTCACGGAAACCATAACCTCCCTATTGGCTTGAGCCAACACTTAAAAGCAACCCTAAACTCCGCATTAGTCACTTGCTCGGTGAAAGGATTGACCGGAACTTGAGGAGCTTTCACATTCTCATTTGCAGTCCTCCTAACATATGCTCTTCGAGGGGCCATTTTCCTAAAAATCATCGGATAGGGATTAAAAGAAAGGACATATAGAGTTACACTCTATCGCACGACTTAGAGTAATGAAAGAAGTGGAGTTTCCTAATCATCTTATAGCTTCTCATTTATAAATATGACATGTTTCACACTTATTAACATGATTCTACTCAACGTGGCTTATAAGACATCCTAGGACCTTTCTAAACCTTATGCTGTGTATACTAAGTTTTTCACGACCCAAAGTATACCCCTATCGTAACATGGCGTATAGGACCCCGAGAGGCCCTACACAAGCCATTTACCATGCATAAACAAGATAATATTCTCAAAGACCATCTATGACATCCAGAGTGATGGGGACGTAACACGTACATCACAATAATACTGAAAATTAAAGACAATAATAAACAAAGGCTCAGTCCTAGGAATATGAGGACTCACCAATCTTCAATATCTACTTAAGTGGTCCCTAGCCACAGAGATTGGAAACTAGAAAGTCAGACCCTACATTTGGGAAAAAATAATGTAAGCAAGATTATGTGTTAGTACGAAAATGTACCTATTATTATAGCAATGCATAAAGTTATAAAATCATGCTAAAAAGGAACTTTTCATGACATGCAAATACCAAGTTAAAACCATAAGATAAGAGGTTAGTAAACATCGTTGTAATCATGGTCAATGCAAGTAAAACTCATCTTTGAACAATTGTGAGATACTTCTTGAAGTAACCTTAGTTCATCATTAGTGTGGGAAGTAACATTATCTGAAATAGAGACCATGTGAGCTATAACATGGAATTCGATGTCTACCCACACTGAAAAGGGGTGTCCTTACTTGTCAATTTAAGAACCTTAACTTCTAGCTTACGTGGATCCACTAGCTAATGTCTATCTAAGACAATCATCATCTATCTAAGACAATCATCCTATGGTGGCACATAGGTATGGGATAAGGAGATTTCCACTAGATACGCGACCTCTAGCTACGGGAGAGCTTCCATCTCAATAGCCTCTCGGTGATAACCATAAATTCTAGAATAGTCATAAATCTTAACTTGTCTTATCATTCATAGGAGGCACATCAAGTAGAAAATCCAAGCTAGGTTTCATTAGAATAGCTCCTAAAACTTGATTCAAAGTTTAGTTGAGAAAACCTTTCAACTCTAAGAATCCTTATGTGAGAAAACCCTTTCACATTCATGTATTGAGTAGTATGTGAGAAATAATCTCACAACAATAACAACAACAAAATTTATGCTTTACTCACAATACAACTTAAATCATTTTCATCAACTTTATATAGAAAATGCATATCTTTATAAACTCATCTGTCATAGTTCAAAACCCACATTATATTATTATAGCGTAGACATGGTTTAAGCATGGGTTCATGGGGATTCAACTTTAAAACATGAAATTATCTCAATTTATGCATAATAGTTCATAAAACAATCAATTGGATCAACATTTAAAGGAACCCATGATATGGAAGAAAACCTTAACTTCAATTGGAGATTTCTAACTTTTAAATTGGAGAATTTAGGAGCCCTATGGAGGAAGGAGCTCCAAAGCTGAACAATATGATACCTTGGAGTTCAAAGCCCATAAGCAATTGGTGAATCAGAGACTTGATCTTGAAACCCTAACTTGACTTCTTCTTCTTCCTTAGAGAGAGAAATATTTGAGAGAACTTGATGTTTTTTTGAGAATTTGAGAGAATGAATTGAATTGGGTGAGTTAGGGGTAAAAATACTTATATAGGGCTTTGGGTAGAAGGTAAAACAGTTTAGTATTGAGTCAAAATAATTAGGAAAAGACCCAAAAGCCCCTGACTAAAAACCTGATGAATGAATTCAAGGAGGCCTAAACAGCCCATCTAACAGATCGTGAAGAAACTTTGACTTACATGGCTTCACTATTTTGGGGCACAATATTTTAATCCAAGCTTGATATTAGGCAAATTTGGTGGCATTGGAAAGAGGACTCATAGATCTTTAATTTAATAGGTCATGTGCTACCTAATTCATTTTGTGCTAAAAGATATGATCGTTTGAAGTTGACCCTAAACTCCAAGTATGATAAAGCCCCTTCAAAGACAACTTCACGGTAGTGTAGGGATTCACGAGCCGTTTAGACGTCTGTGGTCCTTGACCAGTGACTAGGGGAGAAGCCCCCTTTTGTGGGGGCCACTTGACGACCCATTGGATGGTCCGTCAACCTCACCACTAGCCGTCTAGGCTTCCGTGGGAGGGACACCTACCTGGGGCAGGTTCTTTAACATACCACAAGTGCCCAAGCGGATTGTGGTACCCTACACGGTCCTCTAGGTCTCTATGGAGGGTTCTATGGTCCACTTTTGGGTTCTTGACATGCGCGCTTGAACCTTTTCTAGTCTTTCTCTAATTTGAGGAGTTAGCTACTTGAAAAGGAGAGTGCTTTTGAATTTGATGCTTCTTGTTTGAAAGCTTTTATGATATTGAAAGAAAAGTTTGTCCCTGCCCCTATCCTAATAATCCCTGATTGGAATCTTCCCTTTGAAATGACGTGTCATGCTAGCGGATTGGCACTTGGAGTTGTTCTTGGGTAGAGGAAAAATAAGTTCTTTCATACCATCTTTTATGATAGCAAGACTATGAATTGAGCTTAAAAGAACTATATTGTCATGTAGCAAGAGTTGTTAGCCGCGTTGTGTATGAGTTTGACAATTTTATAGCATATTTATTGGGTACCAAATTTGTTGTAAATATTGATCATGTTGCTCTAAGGTTCTTGATGGAAAAGAAAGAAGCCAAACCTAGACTAATCTGGTGGGTGTTAATTCTCCAAGAATTTGATTTTCAGGTAATGGATAGAATGGGGTGTGAAAACCAAGTAGCCAACCAGCCATTAAGTCTTGAAGCAGATGTTGTAGTGGCTGAGGGAAGGACATTAATGTGGCTTTCCATGATGAATTGGTATTGTCGATCTCCCAAACCTCAATGCTTTGGTATTCTGATTATGCTAACTTCCTTGTATGTTCGCTGTTACTTAAAAATTTTAGTAGCCATCAGAATAGAAATTTTTTATTTGATGTGAAGAGGTATGTATGAGACAAACCCTTATTTTTCAGGATATGTGCTAATAATGTTATCCGGTGTTGTGTGCCTAAAGTGGAGATGCAACAAATACTTGAAGCTTTCCATGCTTGACCGGCGGGGGGGACATCATGGAGGTATACGTACAACCTCTAACGTATTCCAATGTGGTTACTATTGGCCCACAATGTTTTGAGATTCCCATGCCTTTTGCAAGGGCTATGTGCAATGTCAAATGCAAGGGAGTATTCAAGGAGACATGAGCTACCTTTGTCACAAATTCTTGAGATTGAACTATTTGATGTTTGGCGGATTGATTTCATGGGACCTTTCCCTAACTCTTTTGGGAACAAGTACATCATTGTGGCTATTGATTATTTGAACAAATGGGTGGAAGCAATAGAATTACCCTACAATGAAGGGAGAAGTGTTACAAAGTTCCTCAAAAAGTATATTTTCACAAGGTTTGGGACCCCAAGAGCCATTATAAGTGATGATGGCTCTCATTTCTGCAATCGCCAATTTGAGGCACTCTTTTCTAAGTATAGGGTAAAACATAAGGTCGCCACACCATACCATCCACAATCAAGTGGGCAAGTTGAGATGTCTAACATGGAGATAAAGAACATCCTATCCAAAATAGTGAATATCCATCGCACTAATTGGTCTAGCAAGCTTGATGATGTGATTTGGGCCCATCAAACAACTTTCAAATCCCCTATTGACATGTCTTCATACAAATTGATATTTGGGAAGGCCTCCCATCTACCGGTTGAATTAGGGCACAAAGCCTTATGGGCGTTAAAGAGGGTGAATTTAAACTAGAAGTGGCAGCCAAGAATCGTGTAGGTCAACTACTTCAATTGGATGAGTTTCGGTTACAAGTATATGGGAGAGATATACTCTATAAATAGAAAGTTAAATGTTGGCATGATGCCTAGATGTTGCATCGGGACCTTAGAGTTGGTGAGGTAGTCTTTCTTTTCAATTCACGATTTAAATTGTTCCTGGGAATGCTTAGTCTAAGTGGACTGGTCCATATAAGGTGAGTAGAGTGTATGGAAATGGATCAATTGAGATTGAAGATGCTAAGGGTATAAAATTCAAAGTTAATAGTCAACGGTTGAAAGTATACTTTGGGGAGGATCGTGATGTGAGAGTTGTTGAAGTGGTCTACTGGATGATGCTTGAAAGCATGTCCACGTCATCATGCATTGTTAAATCAAGCGCTTCTTGAGAGGCAACCCAAGTATTAATGGTTTTCAAAAATGTGTGTGTCACTTGTGCAAGATGGCAAGAAGATAGGTGACCTGTAGCCCGATTTGGCGATCAGTTGAAGACACTAAGTGAAGCTCCATTTGTATTGTAACATTTGACACATGGACATCATATTTCATATTCTTCTCCTGTTCTTTCAAAAGCATAATCCAAAAACTTTTGCACACCTACTAAATAGGTTTCATCGAACCGATGGTCCACTAGTTGCATCCATTGCTTATTAGGAGCCATAACCTTGAATAGTACATCAAAAGCTAGATTAAAAAGATAAAGGATAAGAAAAATACTAAGATCAATACAACTTGTTTTAATTAGATGAACAAAACAGAAATGTGTATTATGATTGATACACCACTAGTTAAAACTTATACTATTTGTCTAAAGACATTATTCATGGTGTTTCATTTAACTCATCTTAAGATAAGATAAGATAGAGTATATAATTATCTGATAGGGAGGCTTATTGTACAGCTCACTGAAATTACCCGTGACTTTTTGGATTCCAAAAATGAATGAAATGCAATTTTTAACAAAAAATAATAATTAGATTGCACTAAGAAACATAAAAGATTACTCATCTTAAAACATGTAATCTTCTATAGCTTTATACTTATACAAAATAGTCCTTTGTTATTAAAAGAATTCTTTTTTGTAGTCGCTTGTGATTAAAAAGTCTTCGCTCATAAGTAACTTCTCATAAAGTTAAGAATGACTTAGTCGCATCCTCAAACAAATGCATAAAGAAAGAAATCAATGTTCGTCAGATGTTTTTTCAATTGCAGCAGATGGGCAAACCAGTGTTGAGATTAGTGTGTGTCAAGGTGAAAGAGAGTTTGTACAAGATAACAAGTCTATTGGAAGGTTCTGCTTGGATGGAATCCCTCCAGCTCCCAGCGGTGTTCCCAAATTGAAGTGAAATTTGACATTAATGTCAACGGTATTCTTTCTGTCACGTCTACTGATAAGGGTACATGAAAGAAGCAGGACATTGCTATAACTGGTGCTAGCACTTTGCCCAAAGGTGAGGTACACTCATTAGATCTATTATTTTCGTCACTGAATAGAGGATATTCTTTTAATATTAGTGTTTTATCAACTGACAGCTACTATATTTCAAGTATATTAGTGTTATTAAATGCCTAACAAGATACAAATAGCATCCTCTGATCTTTCCTCGCACCTTGTTCAAGTATTGCAAAATAATTTAAATTACTGGAGCTCCAAATGAGGATTACCTCAGGCAGGTTTTTTAAAACTACATGAAAATACTTTATGTTAAAATAACATTAGACAAACATTGTCATTTTGTTCAATTTACCAACAGAAGTTCTATCATATTTGGTAATGACTCAGCTCACCCAATGAGCTGCACAATTTTGGGGGTGTACTGTCAAATTTGGCGATGAGCCTGAAAATTCAGTGATTCACCTATTTATTTAGGAGATCAATCTTCAACTTTCCAAGTTGGGCAATGATTTCTCATGTGTTACAAGCACGGTTGACGATCTTTCGAAGTTCAACAATCTGCCGACCTTGTCGATGATCTTGTACCATCTGTCACGCTCTTAGGAAAATATGATTGCCCTTCAGGCGCCAGGGTGTCACTCAATCTAAGCTTATTTATTTCTTTTATTTTCATTGAGGACACTACATTTTCTTTTTGGTGGGGGAGGTGTGGCGCCTACCCTATGCTAAATAGCGTTAGTTTCACTTTTGTCTCTCTATCCTTTGCCCCATAAGTTTGGAAGTTTGTGAAATGCTTGAGTTTTCATCGAAAATGTTCAAGAATTTATTATGTTCAATATCGATGTCTTGTATAGTACTTATGATGAGAATTATGTTTAGTGTTGGTATTGCAAAAAGAAATCAGTGTGGCTACATTTTTGAATGGTCTTTTTGAATCTTGTGTTGACTAGCTGCATTTTGATGTGAGTCTTGCAATGACCATCACATATAAGCTATTGATCTTGTCAGGCTGTGCTAAATAATTATGTTTGAAGTGCTTTGTGGGGGTAAGGTTTTACTTGAAAAAATGCTTGTTGAATCCTAGAATTTGCATTGTTTTTCTGATTCTCTAGCTTTAGTGAATGTAAGAAATGATCATAGGCATAAATTTTGAGAGGGAACCCAAATGCCCATACCTTGTCGTGACTACCTTGTGAGGGTGTGAAACAATTTTTGCACCTTTTGAGCCTAAACTGTTTGTTGACAACAGTGTTACCTCTCGAGCCAAATTATCCCTAACTTCTCACCCATAAATCCTTTTCGAAGCATTGATTTGTTTTAATAGCCAACTTAGGCTAAAAGACTAAGTTGGGGGTGTGGACATGAAAGAGGTAAAAGTGTCAGGTGGAATACGAAGAAAGATGAAGTGAGACTTAACTTTGAAGTTTGTTACAAAAGAAGGAACCCCTCCTTAAAAAAAAAGAGATTGTAATGAACAAACATTTGAAAATTGAAATGAAAATGAAAGTTTGGTAAAATTAAAAGGAGTCTCCAATAAAATTATTGACAAGTCAAAGTTTTAGTTCCCAAGTGAAAAAGAATGGAAAGAACTTGATAAGAGGTGAAAATGATTGCAACAACACTTTGAAAAGAAAGGTAAAGTAACTAAGACAAAAAGACCATACCCTTACCATCATCCCCATTACATGCCTAAAAGATCCTTGAGATCTTGCATGAACTAGGTTGTGTGATGATTGGAAAATATGGACAAACCTATGGGATGAAGCTTGCATGTATTTCTGTTTTAGAGAGTGAGAGTTGTATTGATTTCTAATTTCTTTAATGACTTGATTTGTGAGAGAATGGAACTGTTCTTGATGTTAGGGCACTTGAATACAATTTTTGAAACATGGTTTTGTTAAAGAGAAGAAGCGATAGTGAGCTTGAGCTTGGTTCAATATCGGCTAGTCATCATTTGAAGCTTTTTTTTAATCATGATTGAGTATTGAATTTGATTGAAAGTAGTCTTGTAGTGGAACTTGCATGTTAGCTCTCATTGAGAATTTTTGTAGACACCCTTGTTGAACTAATTGTATTCTTGATTCACTCGAGGACAACCAAAATTTTAAGTTGGGGGTGTTGATGAGTGGTAGATTTACACTCATTTGAGGCCTATTCAGTTCAACAATTAGTGTTCTCAATGCCTAATTATATCTTATTCTAATGATATTATGATGATTTACAACTATGAAGGCTAAGGGACAAGGCAAGGATGAATACTTGAAAGAAAAACCAAAAATATTGAAAAGAGTAGAAAGCCTCAACTTGATGTTCGCTTACTAAAAAGGGCGAATCACCCAAATGGTTGGATGTCGCCAAAATAGATAGTTTTTAAAGTCCAAGTGTCAAAGTAAATTGGCGAAGAAGAGTTGCATCGGTGATCCACTAAATTACTAACGACTAACCCAAATGCATCGCCGAAAGTGACAAACTAAAGAGTAAAATTGAAAGCTACCTTAGGCACACAAGGTGATATTTGGTGATACACCAATCGTGAAGGGAGTATTCCATCGAGTCCACCCATTGGAGTTCATACACTTGAATCCTGTAGCCAGTAAATGGTGAGCTGAATGATACAAACATTGATCTGCCAAGTGAGTTCGGGGAGCCCGACTAATGTCGCCGAATGGGATGAGGAAGAATCTCTTTGGAAAGTATAAATAGATGGGAAGAGAGATAAACTAGATCTATCTTATCTTTTATCAGTTTTTACTTTTGGAACTCTTAGAGAGAGAAACTATTGGATATTGCTCTTAGTTGTGGGGTTTAAAAATTTTCTCTTGTAACCAACAATTTCAAGATTGAATCAAAGTGGATGTTTATTATAATAATTTCATCACATCCATGACTTCTATCATGATATGTAGTCTTTGTACTTTTTGTGATGGGTGGCTAAAACCCCAATTTCTAGGGGTATAATCATGGGGTTTGATACTAATTTAAATTAGTGGGTATGTTGTATTGCTCTATTTTATTATTGTTCACTGTGGATTAAGGTTGTTAGCATGTGATTAATTTAAGGGTTAAGGTGAACAACTTAATCCTACTTTACATCTCTAATTGGTGCTTGAAAGAGACCAATAAGAGTGGATAACTAGCTCAATGTTTACAATATAGCTGAATCTAGTTGTAAAAGCAAAGTAATGGGTTGATATGTGAATCACATAGACCGGAAAAAGATTTTATGAAATAATACTATGAGATAGAAAGAAGATTAACATTATTGAAGATGGCCCAGCTAATCTATGATTGTTAAGCTTTGCCGAGCAATGCAATTGTACCTTTAATTGGCATCAATACAAACCCCTACACCCCTAGAATCAAATTAAATCAATTGAACTGTGTTTCGTTTACCATATTACTCATGCTTGATCCTGAAATCGCTTAGTTAAATTTTATTGAATAATCTACCCATTTGTCTCATTCTCTACAATAGATTAGTCACAATTTAATTTACTTTTTGGATTCTTATCCTTACACTCCTTGTGGGATTGGACCCCGACTCTTAGTTGAGTATTTTTTTATTGACAACGATCGCTCACTCTTTGAATTTGTTGTAGAGAATAGTTTGAGTGTTATCATTGGGGAGTATCAGATATTTGCACTGCCTAAAAAAGAAACTCCCCCTGGGCACTCTCTAGACCAGTGACCCAACTTTCCACAATCATAGAAACCTCTATAGAGTAAAGCACGACATGAAGGATGTGGTGATCTGTCCTGTCTACCTCTGCTAGACTCAGAACTACCCTAGAAAATGGAATTGGGGCCTTGTGACAATCTCTAACTTAGTGGCCTATCTGCCACTCCACTCGAAACCATTACCAAGAGAAACTGGATGCAAAGACCCAACTGGAGTAACATGAGACCCAACACCCGAAGGTCCAAATTTATCAACATAAGAAGTCTGGCATAAACTCTGCCTGCCACCAACACAAGGACCTACCTCACAACTCCCTGGAACCTGAGATGCTACCTCCATAGGACAGATTGGTCGAAAAGAAAGATGTCCCTCTCTGAATTGATACTCACCTCAAAGTTGAATTATGTCACTATTGTACTCATGGCAAAGCCTCTTACCACCATCATTGTAAATCTCAAGGAATGCCTAATCCACAACCCTCACATGAATCACAATAAGGGGAAAAGTATACCATATTGATATTTGATGCTCTGATTCTAACCGAAGAGGAAAAGTAAACCCTCTTACCAACCCCTAACTCAACTCTTTATCTGAAGGGAACAATGTGAGGTTATGCCCCGCTCAACCTGGAAATCCCAACACATAGTCCAAAATGGATGACGAACCCTACTTAGGACCTATCAACCCAACTTTTCTCTGAGGAGCACCCGCTGCACCAAGAAACACACCTACCTGAGGTGTACCCTTGGAGAAGCTCGGTCTTCCTAACTTTCAATACCGAGGAACTGAGGTAGCCAATGACCCTGCCATAGTTTGGGCTTCAACTTGACTCTTTGAATGCTAAGGAATACCTATGACCTCAAGGTCCATGCTCGAATAAGGCCTCTTAGCCTGATCACGTTCTGAAACTCTAGTGGAATGTGTTGATGCTCCAGCCACATCCATCGAATGCTTCGTGTTATCCATCAATGAGAGAGTAGTTTCCAAAGAAACAAATTTAGAGGTTACTCAAAGTGAAAACACACGATGAGAGTCAAAAATAGAATTTCCTAAGAATGTCCTATAGCCTCTAAAAGATTGAATACAAACGTCTCCGCACCAATCCGCAAGACTCTAATAGGCATTTGACCTCATACTAACAATGTCAATCAACCTAGGGATCTAATACCTAATTTTCATGACCCAATTTCTCAGGTCATGATGAAACCTACTACACCCAACCAATAGGTAAGGCTAGCCCTTAGCCTGGAGCCATAAGCAACATACTACCAAGTGGAAGGCCAACAACAAGAAGCAAGAGCTTAGAACAAGAAGATAAAGGATAATCAACAAAAGCAATACATGAACCATCGCAAGACCTGACATTAGTTAGTATTTAAGCATCTAATCCATAATAGGAGTACAAGGCTTTTGCAAATACAAGACAGGTACAAGTTGTCTCTGAATATAATTTTAAGACTAAGCCTAGCCAAAACAAATGGTAACCGATATTTCTAGACGCCAGGAGCTCAACCTAATCTCTAAAACTCCAAGTTTCTCTGTAGGACTCCAAATTCTGTTGATGATTATGTTTAGTTAATTATAATTTAACTTGATTTGTTAATTGAAAAAGCTCGATTCTGGGAAATATTTATTGTAACTAGTATATTGTTGTTGTGGACCTTTTGATTTGCAATCATATTTGACAACCTTATTGAAAGGTTACAAATTTTATTCCTTCCTTTAAATCTAATTTTTAGTTTTCTTATGCACCTAAATTGGTAAACTTTGTTTTTCTTTACTTGATTATGGTATGTTAAGAATATTGACCGATTGACTTTTATTATGGTAATAGTGATTTATTGATACTCTAAATTGATTTTTAATTCCTTATATAAATTTAGATAGATTCTTGCTTGTGTCTTGTTATGGTAAATACTGCTACAATTTGGTTTGTAAATAGAGTTCAACTTGATGTTGCTTGCTTGCTTATTTTCCTTCTTTAGGACTTCCCCTTTTTCTTACTTGATTTTAATAATACTGATTCAAATTACTGCTCTTAAATGACTCTCCTTATATTATTTATTGATTCTTAGTATATTATTTATGGTAAACTTGCTAGCATAATTTTATGGTAAATTCTTGCTATCAGATTATTTTTTGGGGTAAAATATTGACTAAAATTGCATGCCTTATTGATTGATTATTTTACTCATTTATTATGGCCACTTTTGATTGACAGGTCAGAGGAATTTATTTTATTTCCTTTCGCTCCTTTATTTTGATTGGTTTCACTATTACATAAAGAAGACTCCTTTCATTCTCTAAGGGCGTTTTAAGCACCATATTCACACTCTCAAAAAATATAATAACTCTCTTAGCATATTACTCTTGGGTGATTTGGGTTGCATTAAAGTGAATTTGAAAATCTAGTCTTGTTTGTTTTGCTAAATAATTATCGGCTTAACCGGTTAGTAATCTTTACTAGCATTATATTTATTTCTTACATTCATCAATTATTTATTTAATTCGTGCTATTTAACAGGAAGCACCCGGGTTAGTCTCTATTCCTCACTATGTGTTATTTACCCCATTATTCTCTTTAACTATGTGCATGCTATCACATTCCTTGTTTAGTCATAGATGTGTGTTACATTAGTGTATTATTTAATTTTTGCATAGTTTAAAACTTTAAAGGGAAGCGCCCATGTCAGTCCCTGTCTCTCATTTGTTGTTTTATGAGTGCTTTTCTCTACAATTATATGGTAATATGGTTTGTTTCGTGCAATTGACACTCTGCGCGTCATATATATGTGTTGTCTATATTTTTTTTTTCTTTTCAGTTTAATAGGTTTTGAATATAGTTTCAAGACACGAAGAGTTCACCTGGATTGGGAATGAATTTGGGTGGTTTTGGCTACTTAAGACGTTTGTTTATTTTTCTTATGTTATTTATTCTTCACAACTTTATTATATTCCGGGTTGTAATAACTTTGTAAACTCTAAACTACTCTATATATGAAATAATTTGAGGACTTCCTAGGGGAGGAGATTTATGTGCTAATTTCTTTATTTATGCCGCAGTTATTTATCTATTTGGTGTTAAGAATTAGTTATTAATACTGTTTTAGTATGCTAGACTAAGTAACCTACTATCAGCATGTAGTAAAAGTAATTCATAGAACTGATATGCTAGTTACGTTATTAATACTATAAATTAATATCATTATTGTTCAAACACGTTAGATTAATTTATCTATCATAACCATCTGTTAAAAAAATAATCTAGAAGTATTAAATCTGATCTCATCAACTCTTTATACATCCGTAAGCATGCCTATTTTAAAATCAATTGCTAATATTCATGCTATTTTACGTAGAAATTCTTCCTATAACCTTTTAAAATTTTTTATCATGTTAAAACTTAAAGATGTCATGCCTATAGGGTTTAATTAATTCTTTTAAAACTTATTATTTGGGTGTAGAAATCATGCATATAGGCTTCAAATAATTATTTTTATCTTATCCTTTATTTAGAAACCATGCTTATAGGACCAATAATAAATCTCAGCATGTTTAAAATCAGTCTGTAGGCTTAAATTCAATTTATTTTCCAGCATGTCATATAAGTTAGACACATTGTTTAAGACTTGATTATTAATTCCAACATGCTCACGCAGTTAGTAAATGTTTCTTATTAATTCCTAATTTGTTTAAGCAAGCTAACTAAAAATAGAGTTCAAACAACTAAAACTAGGATACAAACTACTTTCTGATTAAACTGCTGCCTGTTTGGCAAATTCTGCATTGTTCTCAGTCTTGTGAAAAAGAAAATGATTTATGCATTATTTTTTTGCCTCAGTAATAAATTAATTAATCAGTTAAAATGCACATTTATATATGCATATACATTAATGCTTTCGTAAACTTTCACGATTACGTTTGTTGCTAGCATGCCAAATAATCAATTTAGAGGTCAACTTGAGATTTTATGTGTTAACATCTTGTCCAGTATGTTTTGTTTGACGCTTTAGTGCATAATTAGGCAACTTGAGTTTCTATTAAGTCTAGGACTTACCATTTAGTTAGTCTAATACTTCTTGGACCTTAAGATGGGACGTTAGGCACCTCTGAAGGATGTTTTAGTTTTATGATTTGTTTAGATCGCCTTAGGTTTTAAAATAATAAATGAATTTAGAAAAAAGGGGTAGGGGTAGATAGGACCTTTTAGAAATGATGTAAGGTGATCCGAGAAGAAAAATGAGATACAACCATGACCCACATTTGTGGACCTCAAAAGGTGCTTAACACCTTTCTTTCATGGTGATTTGAAACCTTACCCGATCACTAGTTTGTTGACCTTGTTTATTTAATTTATTGATAGTTAGTTTAGAATGGTGCCCTAACGCGCTTAATTCTTTAGGTGTCTACTCTTTTCTTTTAATAAATCCTAAAAGAGTTGTAACATTGTTGCACAACCCGTTTGTAAAAAATGGGGCGCGATAGTGTCTATTTAGAACTTGTTTCATTAGTCTTGCTAGGATAATTGAATGTTAATTAGCAAAGGATCATAGGCCGTTGTTAGAATAATGTCCACTAAGCTTAAAAGCAAGCAACCAAATGAAAATTCTCCCTCGATCCAAATCTTTGAGCCTTGAATAGACCGTTCTTTTTATTTAACCAATTTACCTTCCCCATTTATAAATTGTTAACATTTTTTTGTCCCTATTCCCTCTTTGGATATCGTGCACCTCAACTCAGGCTAAAACCCTAAGTTGAGGGCGGCTACTATGGATGGATATGAGAAAAGAAAGGGGTATGAAAAGAGTTGTGTAAGGAGAAAAGAGGAAAATAAGGAGGTGTGGCCATGAAAAAGAAAAGAAAAAGAAGTAGATGAAAAGTAGAAGAAAATTTTGAAAAGAAAAAGAAATTGAAAGCCACACCCGAATATTAATGAAAAATAAGGAAACATAAAATTGAGGTGAAATGAGGATGGTTTGTAAAAGAGTAAATAAGCCAATATAATGTCAAGGATGAAAAAAATTTAAATCTAAATAAATCATACCTAACCCTGAGCCTACATTACAAGCCAAGAAAGTCCTATAGTGATCCTTATCTAGCGGTTTGAGAGTCTAAGTATTGAAAATAAGGTCAAGCCAATGATATTGTGCATGTACAATATTGAATTCATTTGTAAGAGCGAGTGTATACCAAGTCCTTGTACTTAATAAACATATTTATATTTGTGTGAACATGAGACTTCTTTGTGGTAAGGGCACGAGTGACATTATAAAAATGTCAGTATCTTCGTAAATTTTTATGTGTATGTGAATGTATCTATTGGTATATATATATCATGAATTGATCCGCATGTGTTAGCTTATTTTGGAATGAATGATTGCACTGTTTTTGAAAGAGAAAAATGGAGGATGGATTGTTTAGAAAAGACCATGTGATTTCTTAAATTTTAGGTCTACTTTTGCATCGTGTCATTTTGTATTAGTAATGTCGCTTGAGGACAAGAAACTATTTTAAGTTGAGGGTGTGGATGTACCACAGATTTATGATACTTGTAATGCTTTAAAATTGAAGTTTTGCATGTTTATTAGGCACTTGTTAGTAGATTTGACGTTGTTTTATCTTCTTTTTTTTGCAGGAAAGTAGGTTTTGGCAAGTCGGATTGAAGAGTATAGTGAAAGAGAATATTTTTGAGGATAGGTGAGTTAACCTACGAGCCATAGGAATGAGTTGTAGAAGGGACCAATAATATTTAGAGCTAAGTGTGGGACCACGAGACTAGACTACGAGCTGTAGTTCCAAGTTCTAGAAAAGATCAGAGATGTTGGGTTCCAATACTTGAATTACGAGTAGCCAGGACAGACGGTGCAAAATTCTACGAGTCATAGAACCTGTCCATAGAAAATTCCAGAGAGATAAGTGAAGAAACTATTTTACACGAAAGGTTCCTACGAGCTATAAAACTGAACCGTTGAGGTGGCTGTCGAATACTATTTTATATTTTCTAAGTCTATTTTAATTAGGATTATATGTCCATAAATAGTCATTTTTCATTATTTTTAAACGTTAGACAGTCGAGATTTTGTGTAACACCCAGTCTTTTCAAAATATCAAAATTAACTCGTATCTTCGTGGAAAGAAAAGGAGGGTGGGTAATAAATTAAGAATGATGTGGCATGCCATATTTTAAGTGTTCAAGGGTTGTATATCAAGTTTTGAAGTTAGGTAAGTGACAAAATAAAAGTTGGTGAAAGTTATCGTAAGTTCCTTTTTAAAGATTTCTTAGAAATTTGGGTCAAATGTCTCGGAAGTTTTCTCCCAATCTAAAAGATTTATGGGGCCCATGACCTATCAAATCGAAGGTGTATGAGTCTAGTTTCCAAGGAATCAAACCGTTCATTAATACACCTTCAAAATAGAGAGATATTTGCATTTTTGTGAGACTGCGCAAGCAGGCACGTGAGGTGGGGCCCTAGGTCGGTGGAACTTTTTATATATCATCTTCTTCGACTTTTATTCAGTTTTCTTAGTGAAGAACCAGAAAACTTAGATAACCCACTTCTAGGATAAACCAAATTATAGATTTTCTCGACTTCAGTCCTTGATGAAAATTGTTCTACGCGTTGAGCTCGTCATCATGTTATAATTTGTTTTATCAATTTCGTAGCATATCATAGGAAAGCAAGGGTTTGGGCATATTTTAAGGTTTTGAGTTGTATTACGAACTTAAGATCAAGGTAAGACCCTTCTTTCATCGACTCTAGCTTTGATAAGCTGCAAATAGCAATTTGCGACGGAAATACATATCTTTCATCGAATTATCGTGGTATGTTCTATTTTGTGTGTTGATTATAGTCCTGCCTTGTTGTAGTATCGAGGGAGTTATGAGTAAAAGTCGTTAGGCCTCGTGAATTCAGCGAAAAAGGTATGTTAATATTATTCCCTTCTTACAGCATGTTTCCTTAAAGCTTAGGAACAATGTAATTGGGTTGTTATCGTTGTTATACTTGTAGCCATTATTGTTGATTGTTGGATGCTCGAGTGGATATAATCCTCCCTTGTCGGGATTCTTATTCAGTTAGTAGCGTTCCTATGTTGGACACGAATTAGAGGTTATTCGTATAGGTTGCTTATAGCTAAATTTCTCTCTTTTAGCCTATTGGATTGTTATTGTTGCCCTTGGGGCTATTGTGGTTAGATGCAGGAATGTGATCTATGCCTAGAAGGGCTATGTTCTGCCTATGGGTCTATATCAATGCCTAGAAGGGCTATGAGTTGCCTATGGGGAAATATTGATGCCTATAAGGGCTATGAGTAGCCTACGGGGTTATATTGACGCCTAAGAAGGCTATGTGATGCCTACAGGGCCATGTTGTTGCCTAAGAGGGCTATGAGTTGTCTATAAGCTATATTGATACCTAAGAGAGTTATGTGAAGCCTACATGGTTATATCATTGCCTAAGAGGTCTATGTGACTGCCTACCGGGCTTGGGGACTACTGATAGGGGTATATAGACCAATTGGCACCTTCTGGCTTATGGGGGCCTAGGTAGGTGGTCTTGTGTGTTGTTTGTACCTGCCGAGCTTATGGGGGCTTGGTTAGGTTATTGTCTTATTATTTTTGATATGTTTAGATTTAGGAGAAGGTCAATACAGTTATCTTATCCTAGATTTATTTATCGAATCAGTCCCATTATATGAGGATACATGCTCATAGTCGATTGCCTTTCATACTTGATATATTATTTCTTATTGATGCCCCATTGTCTGGGGGTACTGCATTCGTACCTGCAGGTCCCGACAGACAACTCAGTAGACCTCCTCAGTAGTAGGATTGACTTCTATCTAATTGGCTAGCCTCTTTCCTCCGGAGCTACCAGAGTTGGGAGGTTTGTTAGCTTTTGTTGTATATATTTTTATGGGTAGGCTGGGGCCCTGTCCTGCCAATCTTTACTACTCTAGAGGCTTGCATAGTGTGTGGGGTTTAAAGTTAGGTTATGGCCATGTTGGCCTAGTTGTTGGTTTGCTGGAGCTTGTTAGTTGTTTGATGTATTGTCTTGATATACGCCTGCTTTCAGTTTCGGTATAGAGATCATAGTGGCATTGACGGCCCAATCAGGACTTCTTTGCTAGTTGGCTATTTCTTTATATGAACTCTTGGGAGTAGTTGTTTCTTTTATATATTTGTTGACAAGGGCCTTGCCGGTCGAGGGTTTAATTTTAAGTCGAGATATACTTGTTTGTTTTCTTGATTGCGTGTGGCTGCCATGAGCTAGTAGAAATGGTTCAGCAGGGTTGGCTCGAGCCTGAGTTATGGCATTATGAGCCAGTTGTGACCCTTGAATCTAGGGCATGACAAACTTGGTATCAGAGGAACATTGTATCCTAGGGAGTCTGTAAGTCGTGTCTAGTAAAGTCAAGTTTATATATGTGTTTTGCACCACATTCGATAAGCAAGAAGCTACTTGGCATGTTAGAATGACTATCCTTCTTTTTCTCACCTCGTGTTATAGAGCGGTGTCTTAAGGGTTGAGGTTTCTGGCTTATAATTGATATTTGTATGCAGATAGAGATGACTGACACCAGACAGAGCACAACTAGCCAGGGGCTAGATACATCTGAAGGTGATGGTACCGGCAAGGTACCACATGTGGAGGTAACCCATTGTGAGACCTAGGGTGAGACATCTTTTCAGCCCCCTATAGGAGCCTCTGAGGGCTACAGTTCCCCCGACTCCACCACCTCTAGTTCCTTCTATTCCATCTGATTAGGATTTCAAGAGTGCAGTATGTATGTTAGCACAGTTAGTAGCTGCACAGTGCCAGCCAGTTGTGCCAGATGTAGCCGAACCTTTTAAGGGCCTGAAAGTTTGAGAGTTTGTGAATTTCTTGCCTTGAATCGTCCACAGTTTACAGGGACAGATCGCATAGAGGACCCTCAGAACTTTGTTGATCTGCTTCATAGGATCTTCAGTGACTGAGTCAGTTGAGTTAGCAACATTTTGGTTACGCGATGTTGCAGTATTGTGGTACGAAAGTTGGGAGAGATCTAAGGGAAAAGATGCAGCTCTACTCACTTGGGATAGCTTTACAGAAGCTTTCATAGATCACTATTTGCCTCGAGAGATTAAGGATGGCCTGGTGGACCAGTTTCTGAACCTCTAACAGGGCAGCATGAGTGTTCGAGAGTACGGGTTGAGATTTGATTCATTGGCTAGTTATGCACTAGCATTTGTTGATACGATGCATGACAGGGTGCGTAGATTTGTGGGAGGGCTTGACTAAAACTATATTGACGCTTGGTCTACCACTGCATTAAATGATAATATGGATATCTCGCGAATTTAGTCCTTTGTACAAGGTATAAAGGATTGTTGACATCTACAGTATATGAGTGAGAGCATTGAGAGAGAGACAAAAGTGGGCTAGGCCCGCTGGTTCACAGGGAGATTTTTAGGGTGGTCCCAGACCCCGATATTATATTAGGCCACCTAGACTTCCACCACAGTAGTTCCAGGGTAGTAGATTTGATCGTTAGGGACAGTCAGGCCTAGGTGTGGGTTCACGAGCATCAGGCTCTCAACAGTAGAGAGGTTCATGCCAGGATAGGACAGCCACGCCGCGTTGTACTATATATGGCAGGATGTATTTCGGGAGGTGCATGCAGGGTTTCACAGGTTGTTATTCTTGTGGAAAGGAGGGGCATGGGTGGAGGAACTGCCTAACCATATGTCAGGGTGGTATAGGTCAGTCGACTGGGTCAGTAGTAGGTTCATCCTCATCAGTACACTCTACAGGGCGTGGACCCCAGACTTCAGCATGTAGAGGCAGAGGCAGAGAGGGAGCATCTAGTTCTGGTAGTGGCCAGAACCGTACAAATTCACTAGCCAGTCGACAAGAATCAGAGTCATCACCAGATATTGTGACAGGTGCATTGATTGTTTGCTCCCATTGTGTTTATGCTTTAATAGATCCTGGATCTACTCTGTTTTATGTTACTCCATTTATTGCGGTGAAGTTATGTATAGTAGCAAAGTCATTAGATCGACCCTTTATTGTATCTACAACATTTGGTGACTCTATTATTGCCAGGAGATCTATCGAGGTTGCACGGTAGAAATTATCGACCGTCAGACCTCTGTAGACCTCGTAGAGTTAGAGATGGTAGATTTCGACGTCATTATGGGTATGGACTAGTTAGCGTCTTGTTATACTAATGTTGAGTGCCAGAAAAAGATTGTTAGATTCTACTTTCCAGGAGAGGCAGTTCGGGAATGGAAAGGCGATACAACAACGCCGAAAGATAGGTTTATTTCCTATCTTAAGGCGAGGAGGATGATTACTAAGGGTTGTATTTATCATCTTGTTCGCGTTCATGATATAGATGCAGAACCACCGACTCTTCAGTCTATTCCGGTAGTTAATGAGTTTTAAATGTATTTCCAGACGAGCTCCCTGGTATCCGTCCAGAACGTGAAATTGATTTTGTTATCGATATTGTACTAGGTACACAACCCATAATTATCCCTCCTTATAGAATGGCTCCTGATGAGCTAAGAAGTTGAAGAATCAACAGAAAGACTTGTTGGATAAAGGCTCTATCAAGCCTAGTGCTTCACCATGGGGTGCGCCAGTGTTATTCGTGAGGAAGAAAGATGGCTCACTAAGAATGTGTATCGATTACCGACAGTTGAATAAGGTGACTATAAAGAATAAGTGTCCCCTTCCGAGGATCGATGACTTGTTTGATCAATTACAAGGTGATGAGTGCTTCTCAAAGATTGATTTAAGATCAGGGTACCACCAGATACGAGTTTGGGAAAAAGACATTTCAAAGACAGTTTTCAGAACCAGATATGGACACTTTGAGTTCTTGGTAATGTCTTTTGGATTAACTAATGCCCCAACAATGTTCATGTCACGACCCGAGAGCACCCCTTAGTCGTAACATGGCATACTCGATCCCGAATGGGTCTAATACAAGCTTCATAGCATTCTTGAACATAAGAACATAGGAAAATAGAGAAGAATTAAAAACTTTCTTTACAATCGAAGACATTTTCATTAAAAAGCAAGTGGAAGACTTTTCTAGACTTTATACACTATGTCTCAAACCATCTAATACTTTGAATACAACATTGGGACTTAGCCCATACAAAAGCTTTAACATAAACTAAAGACATAAAAGGAACACAATGGGTTTTGTCCTCGAAACTATGAGGACTCACCAAATCTTCATCTTCAAGCACCGTAGAAACCTATCCTTCAAGCATAGAACACCAACATCTCCAAACCCTACACTTAGTAAGAAAAAGGGAAGACTAGATTAGCAAAAGCATGCTTAAAAATGACATTTGAGTTGAAAGTCATGCTTTTATGCCATTTGTGTAAAACTTCATGAACATTGATACAAGAGGCATAATAGAAGTCACAACCAACATACAAAGTCACATAATTCACAATTGAAGAAGATCACATATAAACCTTTACCTTCAACTTGAGCCTCCACCTCAAGTAACCCTCAAGCTATACCTTGTGCAATGTATGGGTAGCGTCCCATACCACCACCCATACTAAGGCACTACCTTAAGGTCACCAAAAGCGAACTTCCTATTCATCCTTTCCACCTTTACACAAATAAAGCATTTAAGAAACATAAACAATACATGAGTCACATCATCACATTAGGACTAATATCTAAGATAATCTAGGTCATACTTGTGCAATGTGCAAATAGCATCCCATACTACTACTCACACTAAGTACCCCTTTGAAGTCACCCTAGACATGGCACATTCATATGCAATAAGTCATGACAAGGAAGTAACTCATAATACAATCCAAATATAGCATGCATCTTTACATTTAAGCATTTAGGCCAAAATTCTTCATTAGATTCATTTAGGACACATTCATGTATTTAGAGGACTTTCATTCATTAGACATTAGAGGACTTTCACACATTATTCATTAAAACTTAGAGAACTCACTATGACCCTCTCAAAGCCTACTCGTGCAATGCATGGATAGCATCCAATACTACTACCCACACTTTGTAGAACTCCTCAAGAAACCATAATGCACATCTCGCATGATGGGAATAAGCATTTAACCGACATAGACTATGCAAGCTAGACATGGAATCCAATGTACTATCCCACATTGTAAGGGTTAATCTCCTTGCCGAAGGAAGATCAGTTCATCCAGCTTAGGTGGATCCATTAGCTAGGACCTATGTAGGCACATAGTTATGGGATATGAAAGATGTTCATTGAGATCTGACCTAACATTAGGAGAATCTCCATCTAACCATATCCTCTCGGTGCTTAGCCTACATTCCCATAAAGTAGTTTCATTAACATTAGTGTACTAGAGAGGGCTACCAACATTAGGCCTACCGACCCAAAGTACTTTTCCCAAGAAGGGCCACTACTAATAGGCCTAACGTTTCAAGGTATTTTAAGGATATCTCATTGACTTTCCTAGAGAGAGCCACCACCATTAGGTTTACCATATCTAAGATTATCATTTCACATAAGAAGAAGGCCACCACCATTAGGTCTACCGCTTCAAGGTTTAACACATACAAGGAAAGGCCACCAACATTAGGTCTCTGGTCCCAGGTGTTACATTCACATTAGCACCTAGAATCCTCATGAAAGGCCACTAACATTAAGTCTACCAATCCAAGGTTTAGCCTAGAATACTTCATTAGACATTTATAGAAAGCCTACCAACATTAGGTCTACCAATTCTAGACATTCATTCATTCATTCACAAAGAGGCTACCAACATTAGGTCTACCAAATTAAGTTTATTTAGACACTTAAGTCAAAATACATTCATTATTCAAGAGGAGGATGCCTAAGCCTACCAAGTTAAGAGATTACATTCAACAATACAAGAAAAAGATGCACTAGCCTACCAATTCAATATATCACATTTATCATTATATAACACTTCACATTTCATCATCTTCATTCATTGGTGTTAAGAGATAATATACTATCAATCAACAACACAACAACACTCTATACAAGATCATCATTCTATCATTGAAATCTCATGTAAATACTTCATATTATACATTCACATATACAATATCATGATAATACTTCAATTCATCAAACTATGACTTCAAGGCCATGATCTCAACAGACAAAGTAATTAAACACCTCCACCTTTCAAGTGGATCAACAATTCAATTACAATTCTACTTTAACATGGAATTAGGTCAAACTTGACCTTACAAGGCTAGGATCATAAATCCTCAATTCACAAAAAATTCACCATAATTAGGCATAGATGATGATACAATTCAATAATACAAATCAATCTAAGCATAAATCCACCATCATTCATTCACAATCATCAAACCCACTTTATAAGTCCCAATTTAGGAATTGAGAGAAATCATGCGTTCATAGAGTAAAATCATCTTAAATCATCAATTAAACATCAATATGATCATAGTTTATCATTTGAAAATGTTTAATGCAAGAACCCATGAGATTGAGTAAAACCTAGGGTTTTTGTGAAACTTGAAAACCTTGAAACTTCTTTGAAATTAACTCTAGGGTGAAAACTAACCCTGGATGAAGGATCACCATACCTTATACTTGAAGAATCCCACTAAATTTAAGAAGAAACACCTTGAAATCCCTAACCCTAGCTTGAACTTGACATTGATCTCCATTGTAGTTTCTAGAGAGAACTTTTTTGAGAGAGAGGGTTTTGATTTGAGAGATGGAATCTAAATGAGTGTTTCAATGTTTTAATACTCTTAAAATATGTTAAAACACTTAAAATAACCACTCATTCACTTAAAAAGACTTGGGCTGAACTTACCAATTCACCCCTACTAAGGCTGCGACTAGACAACAAACACAGGCCCAATTGACGACCCCCCATCCACAGACCATGGATGGCTTGAGAGGGAATACTGTCATTCGTTGTTTGGTACAAAGTCTGGTAATTTGGGACCCTAACCTACGGAGTCCATCCACGGGGCGTTGACCCCTCCCGTAAGTCACCCCATTTTGGGCAGCCTCAAGGTTTCCTTGGGGTTTAGACTTAGGGTGGTCCTTGGGGAGTCGTACCTTGACGTCTAATCCCTAATCATATCAACCATGGCTCAGGACAATATTAAAGAACTTCAAAACTCAAGACAAATACAAAAGCACACACGTTAGGCTCTAGTCTCAATAGTTCATTTTTAGGGTCGTTACAATTCATGGACCTGATGAATAGTATATTCAGGCCGTATCTAGACATGTTTGTGATTGTATTTATTGATGATATTTTGTTGTATTCACGTTCAAAAGTTGAGCATGCAAATCATCTGTGAGCAGTCCTTCAGATTCTTCCAGACCGAGAACCATATGCAAAGTTTTTAAGTGTGAGTTCTGGTTGGACTATGTAGCTTTCTTAGGCCATATTTTATCAGATGCAAACATTGTGGTTGATACACAAAAGATTGAGGGCGTAAAGTCTTGGCCTAAACCCATGACTCCGACTGAGGTTTGTAGTTTCTTAGGGTTAGCTAGGTACTATATAAGGTTTGTAGGGGGTTTTATTCACTTTCAACACCATTAATGAAGCTGACTCAAAAATCAGCTAAGTTCCAGTGGACTGAGGCTTGCGAGCATAGTTTCCTGGAGCTGAAAGACAGGTTGACATCAACACCAGTTCTAGCATTGCCAGAAAGTTCAGAAGGCTATACGGTGTACTATGATGCTTCTGATGTAAGGTTGGGATGTGTTCTAATGCAACATGGTAAGGTTATCGCATATGCTTCAAGCCAATTGAGGAAACATAAGAAGAACTATCCGACCCACGATTTAGAGTTGGCAGCAGTTGTGCATGTGTTAAAGATCAGGAGACACTATTTGTATGGCGTTCATGTTGACATATTTACAGATAATAAAAGCCTTTAATATATCTTTAGACAGAAGGAGTTAAATTGCAACATTATCAATGGCTTGAGTTACTGAAAGTCTACGACATGGATATTTTATATCATCCAGGAAAGGCGAATGTGGTAGCCGATGCCCTCAGTCGAAGATCTATGGGTAGTTTATCATATATAGGTGTTGAGAAGTGTGAGCCAACACGAGAGCTTCATCAGTTAGTTAGCTTGGGAGTCAGATTGTTAGAGGTAGATGATAGTAGGGTCACAATTCAGGACATATCCGTATCATCTCTAGTTGTAGAAGTAAAAGCACGGCAACAAGAGGATCCTAGCTTAAAGCAGCTCAGATCCAAGGCTCAGGATCAACAGTGGTTAGAATTTGATATATCAGAAGATGGATTCCTCAGATATAGCGGTCAACTGTGTGTCCCAAATGTTTCAAGGCTTCCACATTGGATTATCGAAGAGTCACATCATTCCCGTTATTCTATTCACCCTGGTTCGATGAAGATGTACTATGATATTAAGGAGATCTATTGGTGGCACGGGATGAAGAAGGACTATGCTGAGTTTGTGGCACAGTGTCCTAACTGCCAACATGTGAAGGTTGAGCACCAAAGGCCCACTGGGCTAGTTCAGGAGATGTCCATTCCTTTGTGGAAGTGGGAAGCAATTATTATGGATTTTATTATAGGGTTAGCTCGATCGCGTCGCAAGTTTGACACTATTTGGGTAACTGTTGATAGATTAACAAAATTAGCCCACTTCTTACCAGGTCAGGACTACTTTTACGGCTGAAGATAATGCAGGGCTCTATATTAGAGAGATTGTTAGGCTATATGGTGTCCCAATATCTATTATCTCTGATAGAGGAACACAATTTACCGCCAACTTCTGAAAGTCCTTCCAGAAAGGACAGGGACACAAGTTAATCTTAGTACAGCCTTTCACCCTCAAGCAGATGGCCAGGCTGAGCGCACAATTTGGACACTCGAGAATATGTTACGGGCGTGCGCGTTAGACTTCAAGGGAAGTTGGGATGACCACTTGCCTCTTATTGAGTTTGCATACAATAATAACTATCATTCCAGCATCGGGATGGCACCTTATGAGGATTTGTATGGGCGAAAATGTAGATCCCCCATTGGATGGTTCGAGGTAGGTGAGTCAGGGTTGATTGGACCCGACTTAGTATGGCAAACAAAGGAGCAGGTTAATCTCATTCGGGGGAGGTTGCTAACAACTCAAAGCCGACAGAAGTCATACTCAGATGTGCGGCGAAGGGACTTAGTGGGTGTTTGGATTGGCTTAAAAGTTGGTCAAACCTACTTTTAAGTCAATTTTTGACTTCTGGAAGTGTTTGGCAAATATGAAAAATAATTTAGAATAAGTCAAACATAACTTAAAATAATTTGGAAAGTGTTTGGGAAGGTATAAAAATGAGTTAGAATAAGTTTAAAATGACTTAAAATAATTCAAAAACCAAAAGTAGGTCTCCCCCTACTTTTTATTTTTTGCCTAAAAGTCATTTCGGTTTGACTTTTTATTTTTGACTTAAAGGCTACTTTTTTAAGCCAATCCAAACGAGCTCTTAGAGTTTTGTGTCGATGACTAGGTATTCCTAAAAGTCTCGCCTATGAAGGCTGTTATACAATTTGGCAAAAAAGGCAAGCTTAGTCCAAGATTCATTGGGTCATATCGGATCCTTCAGAGGGTAGGACAAGTGGCTTATGAGTTAGAATTGCCTTTGGGGCTAGAATCTATTGATCCAGTTTTCCATGTATCCGTGCTACAGAAGTGCGTAGGAGACCCTTCTCGGGTTGTCCTAGTTGAGGATGTTCAGATCAAAGAGAAGTTGTCCTACGAGGAAACTCTAGTTGCCATATTAGACCGGCAGGTTTGTAAATTGAGGACCAAAGAGGTGGCTCAGTTAAAGTATTGTGGAGAAACAAGAATAGAGAAGAGGTGACCTGGGAAGCTGAGGATGGCAGGAGGTTCAAATATCCTCACTTGTTGCATACACCAGGGTGATGGCATATCAGTTTATATTAGTGCAGTGAGGTAAGATACCTATCTAATTTTTTATATTGTTGCTTATTATTATTATTGTTGTCGTTGTATTTTTGCTCGCACTGTTATTGCAGAGTTAAAGTGCTTAGCTATTTATGTCAACCTGTGAGACGCCTGGGTTAGAATTTCTGCATTTCAGGTTTCTGGATAGTCACATTTACAAAGGACACTCTGCCTAAATTTTGGAAAATCCTAAGGACTTAACCGCGTGACTCAGATTTTTCATTCGAGGACGAATGTTTCTAAGGGGGGAGGGATGTAACACCCCGACTTTTCAAAACGTCTAAATTAACTCGTATCTTCGTGGAAAGACAAGGAGGGTGGGTAATAAATTAAGAATGATGTGGTATGTAATATTTTAAGTGTTTAAGGGTTGTAACTGAAGTTTTGAAGTAAGGTAAGTGGCAAAATAAAAGTTGGCGAAAGTTATCGTAAGTTCCCTTTTAAAGATTTCTCAGATTTTTGGGTCACATGTCTCAGAGGTTTTCTCCCAATCTATAAATAGTTATGGGGACTCACGACCTATGAAATCAAAGCTCTATGAGTCTACGTTCCAGCTTATCAACCGTTCATTCATACAACTTCAAAATAGAGAGATATTTGTGTTTTTGTGAGCCTCCGCAAGCAGGCACGTGAGGTGGGGCCCTAGGTCGGTGGAATTTTTTATATCATTCTCTTCGACTTGTCTTCATTTTTCTTAGGGAAGAACCAGAAAACATAAAAACCCCACTTCTAGGATCAACCAAATTATAGATTTTCTCGACGTAAGTCCTTGACGAAAGTTGTTCTACGCTATGAGCTCGTCATCATGGTATAATTTGCTTTATCAATTTTGTAGCATATCATACTTTGGTGTTGGGACAGCAAGAGTTTGGGCATATTTTAAGGTTTTGAGGTGTATTACGAAGTTAAGATCAAGGTAAGACCCTTCTTTCATTGATTCTAGCTTTGATAAGCTACAAATAGCAATTTGCAACGGGAATACATATCATTTTTTGGAATATCATGGTATCTTCTATTTTTGTGTATTGATTATGGTCCTGCCTTGTTGTAGTATCGAGGAGGTTATGAGTAAAAGTCGTTAGGCCACGTGAATTCAGCGAAAAAAGTAAGTTAAAGCTATTCCCTTCTTATGGCATGTTTCCTTAAAGCTTAGGAGCAATGTAATTGGGTTGTTATCGTTGTTATACTTGTAGCCATTATTGTTGATTATTGGATGCTCGAGTGGATATAATCCTCCCTTATCGAGGTTCTTATTCAGTTAGTAGCATCCCTATGTTGGACAGGACTTAGAGGTTATTCGTATAGGTTGCTTAAAGCTAAATTGCTCGCTTTTAGCCTATTGTATTGTTATTGTTTCCCTTAGGGCTAATGCGGTTAGCTGCAGGAATGTGATCTATGACTAGAAGGGCTATGTTCTGCCTATGGGGATATATTGCTGCCTAGAAGGGTTATGAGTTTCCTACGGGGCTATATTGATGCCTAAAAGGGGTATGAGTAGCCTACGTGGCTATATTGACACCTAAGAATGATATGTGCTGCCTACAGGGCAATGTTGTTACCTAAGAGGGCTATAAGTATTCTATAAGCTACATCGATGCCTAAGAGAGTTATGTGCCGCCTACAACAATTTATTATTTCCTAAGAGGGCTATGTGACTATCGACAGGACTAGGGGACTACCGATAGGGGTATATAGACCAATTGGCACCTTCTAGGCTTATGAGGGCCTGGGTAGGTGGTCTTGAGTAATGTTTGTACCGTCGAGCTTATGGGGGCATGGTTAGGTTGTTGTTTTATTATTTTTTATATGTTAAGATTTAGTAGTAGGGCAGAACACTTATCTTATCCTTGATTTATTTATTGAATCACATCAGGATACCTGCTCATAATTTATTGCCTTTCATACTCGGTATATTATTTTGTAATGATGCCCTATTGCCTGGGGGTACTGCATTCATACTTGCAAGTCTCAATAGACGACCCAGTAGACCTCCTCAGCAGCAGGATTGGCTTCTATCCGATTGGCTAGCCCCTTTCCTCCGGAGCTGCCAGAGTTGGAAGGTTTGTTAGCTTTTGTTGTATATATTTTTAAGGGTAGGCTGGGGTCCTGTACCGCCAATTTTACTACTCTAGAGGCTTGTAGACTAGTGTGTGGAGTTTATAGCTACGTTATGGCCATGTTGGCCTAGTTGTTGGTTTGCTGGAGCTTGTTAGTTATTTGATGTATTGTCTTGATATATATCTGCTTTCAGTTTTGGTATAGAGATCATGGTGGCCACGACGGCCCAATCAGGACCTCTGTGCTAGTTGGCTATTTCTTTATATGAATCTTGGGAGTAGTTGTTTCTTTTATAGATCTGTTGACAGGGGCCTTGCTGGCCGAGGGCTTAATTTTAAACTGAGATATACTTGTTTGTTTTCTTGATTGCATGTGGGTTTCGTGCGCTAGTAGAAAATGGTTCAGTAGGGTCGACTCGAGCCTGAGTTTTGGTGTTAGGAGCCAGTTGCGCCCCTTGAATCTAGGGTGTAGCACTTTGAATTTTGGTTTTGAGAATTATTTTGTGAAACACTTTTCCATTTTAATTTTTGAAGCATTGAGTTGTATTACATCTTTGTTCATCAATTCAAGATTCCAGAATTATCAATTATTCTTGTAAGTTCATGATTTATTTTAACTCAATTCATATGAATTGTGATAAAAAAAAAAATCATGAGTAGCTGATTTCACAACTAGGATTGTGAGAACCATGAAAAATTAACAACGTCTATTCAGAGAAGAAGGAAGCAATAATGAAAGAAAAAATGTCCAAGGTTGTAGGCTTAGCCAACTCATGTTTTTTAGGATTTTCTTCT
>NW_026019916.1:277873-290115 GCF_900185275.1 Solanum verrucosum | reverse complement strand
CCCCTACTTTTTATTTTTTGCCTAAAAGTCATTTCGGTTTGACTTTTTATTTTTGACTTAAAGGCTACTTTTTTAAGCCAATCCAAACGAGCTCTTAGAGTTTTGTGTCGATGACTAGGTATTCCTAAAAGTCTCGCCTATGAAGGCTGTTATACAATTTGGCAAAAAAGGCAAGCTTAGTCCAAGATTCATTGGGTCATATCGGATCCTTCAGAGGGTAGGACAAGTGGCTTATGAGTTAGAATTGCCTTTGGGGCTAGAATCTATTGATCCAGTTTTCCATGTATCCGTGCTACAGAAGTGCGTAGGAGACCCTTCTCGGGTTGTCCTAGTTGAGGATGTTCAGATCAAAGAGAAGTTGTCCTACGAGGAAACTCTAGTTGCCATATTAGACCGGCAGGTTTGTAAATTGAGGACCAAAGAGGTGGCTCAGTTAAAGTATTGTGGAGAAACAAGAATAGAGAAGAGGTGACCTGGGAAGCTGAGGATGGCAGGAGGTTCAAATATCCTCACTTGTTGCATACACCAGGGTGATGGCATATCAGTTTATATTAGTGCAGTGAGGTAAGATACCTATCTAATTTTTTATATTGTTGCTTATTATTATTATTGTTGTCGTTGTATTTTTGCTCGCACTGTTATTGCAGAGTTAAAGTGCTTAGCTATTTATGTCAACCTGTGAGACGCCTGGGTTAGAATTTCTGCATTTCAGGTTTCTGGATAGTCACATTTACAAAGGACACTCTGCCTAAATTTTGGAAAATCCTAAGGACTTAACCGCGTGACTCAGATTTTTCATTCGAGGACGAATGTTTCTAAGGGGGGAGGGATGTAACACCCCGACTTTTCAAAACGTCTAAATTAACTCGTATCTTCGTGGAAAGACAAGGAGGGTGGGTAATAAATTAAGAATGATGTGGTATGTAATATTTTAAGTGTTTAAGGGTTGTAACTGAAGTTTTGAAGTAAGGTAAGTGGCAAAATAAAAGTTGGCGAAAGTTATCGTAAGTTCCCTTTTAAAGATTTCTCAGATTTTTGGGTCACATGTCTCAGAGGTTTTCTCCCAATCTATAAATAGTTATGGGGACTCACGACCTATGAAATCAAAGCTCTATGAGTCTACGTTCCAGCTTATCAACCGTTCATTCATACAACTTCAAAATAGAGAGATATTTGTGTTTTTGTGAGCCTCCGCAAGCAGGCACGTGAGGTGGGGCCCTAGGTCGGTGGAATTTTTTATATCATTCTCTTCGACTTGTCTTCATTTTTCTTAGGGAAGAACCAGAAAACATAAAAACCCCACTTCTAGGATCAACCAAATTATAGATTTTCTCGACGTAAGTCCTTGACGAAAGTTGTTCTACGCTATGAGCTCGTCATCATGGTATAATTTGCTTTATCAATTTTGTAGCATATCATACTTTGGTGTTGGGACAGCAAGAGTTTGGGCATATTTTAAGGTTTTGAGGTGTATTACGAAGTTAAGATCAAGGTAAGACCCTTCTTTCATTGATTCTAGCTTTGATAAGCTACAAATAGCAATTTGCAACGGGAATACATATCATTTTTTGGAATATCATGGTATCTTCTATTTTTGTGTATTGATTATGGTCCTGCCTTGTTGTAGTATCGAGGAGGTTATGAGTAAAAGTCGTTAGGCCACGTGAATTCAGCGAAAAAAGTAAGTTAAAGCTATTCCCTTCTTATGGCATGTTTCCTTAAAGCTTAGGAGCAATGTAATTGGGTTGTTATCGTTGTTATACTTGTAGCCATTATTGTTGATTATTGGATGCTCGAGTGGATATAATCCTCCCTTATCGAGGTTCTTATTCAGTTAGTAGCATCCCTATGTTGGACAGGACTTAGAGGTTATTCGTATAGGTTGCTTAAAGCTAAATTGCTCGCTTTTAGCCTATTGTATTGTTATTGTTTCCCTTAGGGCTAATGCGGTTAGCTGCAGGAATGTGATCTATGACTAGAAGGGCTATGTTCTGCCTATGGGGATATATTGCTGCCTAGAAGGGTTATGAGTTTCCTACGGGGCTATATTGATGCCTAAAAGGGGTATGAGTAGCCTACGTGGCTATATTGACACCTAAGAATGATATGTGCTGCCTACAGGGCAATGTTGTTACCTAAGAGGGCTATAAGTATTCTATAAGCTACATCGATGCCTAAGAGAGTTATGTGCCGCCTACAACAATTTATTATTTCCTAAGAGGGCTATGTGACTATCGACAGGACTAGGGGACTACCGATAGGGGTATATAGACCAATTGGCACCTTCTAGGCTTATGAGGGCCTGGGTAGGTGGTCTTGAGTAATGTTTGTACCGTCGAGCTTATGGGGGCATGGTTAGGTTGTTGTTTTATTATTTTTTATATGTTAAGATTTAGTAGTAGGGCAGAACACTTATCTTATCCTTGATTTATTTATTGAATCACATCAGGATACCTGCTCATAATTTATTGCCTTTCATACTCGGTATATTATTTTGTAATGATGCCCTATTGCCTGGGGGTACTGCATTCATACTTGCAAGTCTCAATAGACGACCCAGTAGACCTCCTCAGCAGCAGGATTGGCTTCTATCCGATTGGCTAGCCCCTTTCCTCCGGAGCTGCCAGAGTTGGAAGGTTTGTTAGCTTTTGTTGTATATATTTTTAAGGGTAGGCTGGGGTCCTGTACCGCCAATTTTACTACTCTAGAGGCTTGTAGACTAGTGTGTGGAGTTTATAGCTACGTTATGGCCATGTTGGCCTAGTTGTTGGTTTGCTGGAGCTTGTTAGTTATTTGATGTATTGTCTTGATATATATCTGCTTTCAGTTTTGGTATAGAGATCATGGTGGCCACGACGGCCCAATCAGGACCTCTGTGCTAGTTGGCTATTTCTTTATATGAATCTTGGGAGTAGTTGTTTCTTTTATAGATCTGTTGACAGGGGCCTTGCTGGCCGAGGGCTTAATTTTAAACTGAGATATACTTGTTTGTTTTCTTGATTGCATGTGGGTTTCGTGCGCTAGTAGAAAATGGTTCAGTAGGGTCGACTCGAGCCTGAGTTTTGGTGTTAGGAGCCAGTTGCGCCCCTTGAATCTAGGGTGTAGCACTTTGAATTTTGGTTTTGAGAATTATTTTGTGAAACACTTTTCCATTTTAATTTTTGAAGCATTGAGTTGTATTACATCTTTGTTCATCAATTCAAGATTCCAGAATTATCAATTATTCTTGTAAGTTCATGATTTATTTTAACTCAATTCATATGAATTGTGATAAAAAAAAAAATCATGAGTAGCTGATTTCACAACTAGGATTGTGAGAACCATGAAAAATTAACAACGTCTATTCAGAGAAGAAGGAAGCAATAATGAAAGAAAAAATGTCCAAGGTTGTAGGCTTAGCCAACTCATGTTTTTTAGGATTTTCTTCTCCAAAGAATCCTTTCCTCACTTCAGGTATACCACTTATAATGCCCATGACAATTTTGTCTAAATTCTTTTACTATTTCTTTTCTTCTGTGGCTTCCTTTTGTGTATCTCTATCAAGATAATGCATTTGCAAAAAAGTTTACTTTCTTTGGTACACTTACAATGTACAAATTTTCTGGATAATACATAGTTGCAAAAAAACAAACAAATAAAGAACCAGACAGATGGTAAAAGTGATTACCTTGTGAGAAGAAAGAACTTGTGGCCACTAACAACTTGAGCAGTGCTTATATTGCTTGTTCATTGTCAATATTTGCATAATAAATTTAATAAAAATCAACACACTAAATGACAAATTTTTCTTGTGAAGTTAAATTTTAAGAACACAAATTTAAAACTTTAGAATCTGAAAACCTGTCTAGTAGTGCTTCCATTATTTTGAGGCATGGTTAATTCAGTAGGAGCATATTTCCACGTAGCTTGTCTCATCCATGATAATTCTGAAACTAGCATTTCTTGATTTTTTTCTCATCAAAGACATTTCTTCATCTTGTTTTTTGTTGAACTCTTTGGAATGATTTATCTCTTGTTCTAACTTATGTGCATCCTCATGACACAAATCATCGACAGCAACATTTCGTAAGAATGACTTACTGCCCCATAACAGTGAAGGGTTGGACCAAGTCCTCAACCACGGACATAACCACTTTTTTCATTTTCCAATACATGAGAATACATATCTCCTTCGCAAGCAACACTGGCATGTGATTGTTCCTCAGATGTCTCGCCATTACTAAACTTCTCTTTCATCATGTTCTGAGAATAATTAAGACTATAAATTATGACAAGATGAATGTTATTCAAGTCACGTGCCATCAATTACTCATACTTTAATCTTATAAAGTCCCCCGGCCCCAATCAGTTCAAGTTAAAATTTTCATAGCTCAAAGATAAAAAGTGTAAGAAATCTTACAATTGTATTTGGAGACTCTTCATTCAATGGTCTACAATTTTTACGTTTTGTATGACTTAATATGTAGACTTTTGCACGTGTAGGCTCTATTTCATCTATAGCCTAATCAAGTAAAATAGATGTAAAATAAATAAGGCATGATCAAAATGAGTTGTAAAATATTATAATAAGTAATGTATGTATGACTACCTGTTCATTCATCAAGATTGCTATGGTTTTGGACCCTTCCGTGTGAGGAATATTTTGCTAAGATCTACTAATTATATTTGCTTGACTACGCTTCTAGAATGAGAAAATAAAACATCAATTCTTGTTTGTGCACAAAATTCATAAGTTCTTTGAAAGAAAAAGTGAAAGAACTATGTAAAAGAAATGTAATAATGGAAGCATAACTTTTGACTATGAAAGAAGCATATTGAATCTTGATGATTTTCTTATTCATGTTCTTTTGTCATAATTGAACTTTGGTTTTGTGTAGTGGCAGAAGCAACAATAATGGTTCAAGTAGTGATAGTAGCAGCAATAGTGGAAGCACTAGCAGAAATAGAAATAGTGGCAACATTCTAGGAGTAAGTTTGTGTTATGAAAAAGTCACATTTTAAGATAGTACAATTATTATTAGTTCAAAAAATATTTTGGATATGAAAATACAAAGTTACAGAATTCAATAAATCACTATCCTTTGCTTTTTCAGAAAGCCAATACGAGACAAGACCACTCCATTGATCTCTTGGTATGTGACTTGTTCTGTTTTATATCAAGGCATCTTTCATCTTATATTTGGTCACATACATAGCCTTTAAGTCACATTTATAGTCCCTCCATTTTTTTTCTATTGACTTTTTCCCGAACTCTTCTCCATGTATTGGAATTAAGAACTTTTTCTGAAAGAGATAGATAAAAGTTAACCAAAAGATATCATGAATAAAAATAAATGATACTCGTTAAGAATAATAATTTCATACCCTCACAAACTCCACCAATTTATCTTTACTTCATCAAACACTCGCCAATCATTTGAATTTAATGGTGTCAAATCTGGGGGTAGCAAACTTTCGACCTTCTTTTCCAATTGATTGATTATGACTATTAAATTGCACAACAATTATCTCTCCCAAGGATAGATTCTAAACATCTTCTAATAAAGTAGGTCCACGAACTTTTTTTCCTCTGAAGCACCTGAAATAGATTCAGAACTCACTCTATGGTAGTCAACATATAAAGAATTAAGTACGATTTTCAGATAGATCCAATGAAAAAAAATTCATCCCAATTTCAAAATCAGTCTTCAATACTGCATTAATCAAGATGAATAGTGCAGTGGCTCTAATAAAGAAACCAATTTTATTGAATGTCTGTAATTTTGTATCCAATTTTAGAAACAATATTCTTCACCAATCAAGCAACCAAGAGAGAATACATATTCTCATAATTTTTCAAATGTGTGCTGCTACCAGCAGTTAAAGGAATAAAATTTTAACCTTAATGTCATCAACTACAGTTTGATATCAAATTGTAATTTGTATGCTTAATATCAACAATGACCAATAATTTAAGAAGTATATATAGGACATGATGAATGAGTAGAAACCAAGTAATACTAGCTTCTTCCTCTTTTTGGAATACTTGAGACATATTCAAACTTGACTAGTTTTATCATCAATAAAACAAGAGAGAACCTGGCTCATTGTTCAGTTCATCAACAGTGCCAATAGAATTGTTATCTTCAGATGTTCGTGGTTGAAAGCAGCTCTGAGCTTTCAATAATACCTGAATATACGGGCGCACTTCTTTATCATGACATCGTTCAGTTATCAATCTGCTACCCACTCTAGGTCGCATTTTTCATTCTTCAATCTTAACTACCTATCTATTTTTCATTAAATCTGTAGAAGGAAAATCAAGAGTGCAGAAGAATCAGGGAACTAACACCATCCTTACTTAAATTAGAAATCAAATATCCTCTAAGACAGAATCAAGTATCATATGACATTGATATCATTAACCATAAGATGATTTTGTTTATAAAAAAAAACATAGAATCAGGGAACAAAAACCATCCTGAAGATGATTTATGGCATTCTTACTGATACTAAACCATGTTAGATTTGTGTGGACCAGCATACTACTCAAATGTCTTAGAAGGATCTTATTGTTCAATCTATCTGTGATCTGTCCACTTAGATGTCCAATACAAGGTCTTTAGAATAATGTGCAAATTCCTTTCTACCCCGCCTATTCAGTTACATGAGACACACGTCTTTCAAATATCACACAATTTTGAGAAGGTTAACCACGACTGCAAAGTAAGCATACAAGTCACAACTAGCACGAGTTCAATTCCAACATTAAATTATGAAGATACTTGAGTCACAAAGTTGGGTTAGTATATAATAGCTTATTACTTCAATACATCCAATTTTCAATCTTCACTTTCCACTTTCCACACAGTAGCCAATGGTCTGAGGATTAACTTTGTAAGCTTAATGAAGGGAGGGAAATTGATACTCATTAATTCCTCTCTATTTCAATTTTTTTGTTACTTTCCTTTTAGTCTATTTTCTGTTCCAAAACGAATGTCTCTACCAACTCTTTAATTTTAATTTTCCACATGAGCATGTTAAAGAACAGACCACAAGAGATTTTGGTATATTCCAAGCCAAGTCAAAATCAACCAAATAAATTATGTCATGTAAAAAATTATCCACTCCTTTTACTAGGAATAACAATAAGAACTTAAATTGTTTGACATATTGGCCAAAAGCACATTTCCTGTCCTAGGAATTTTGTCATGTAAATCCACTTCTTTTCTATCAACTCTTAACGATCTAACAGCAGCTCATGGTACACTGTTGTTTCCCTCTAAGATATAGAGAATTTTAAATCATCTTCTATTTTAAATCATCTTCTAGAGCTAAATACAGAAGAAAACAAAATCTAATTAATATATACAGGTTTTCTAAGCTATGTTCGTCATGGCCTAAAATTCAAAAAATGGGGTTAGAGTTGGGCATTATTCATCATCCAATAATTTTTAGAGAAAGACGTTGTAGAGAGATAAACACATTCAAAGAGTTGATCTCATAGTGTTCATTATTTAGGGGTTGAGCCATTGAAGGCGAGTTGCCTCACATTTCAATTGGGGATTTGAAGTATGTATTCTAATTTAGTAATATATTTTTTCTTACTTCATTTCCTTTTTCTTAATTTCTAGAAATGTGGGTGTAATGCTTGTATAAAATTGGGGCTTTCGTGCTAGAAATTGACAAGGCTACTTGGGTGTTTGATTAATTGCTCTATTGTTTTTCTAATTCCTTCTTTCCATGTTGATTTCATGAAATAGGTTCAACCTAGTTTTCATGTTTGAATTCATAGGTTAAGATTGCATGCTTAACCATAGCTTCTGATCTTCGTGGATTGCTTGAAAATAGAGCTCGTGAAGTGGAGAATTAGTTTGATAATCGCATGCTAGCTTTGAATCGTGAATCTTTGATCGAAATATGAAAGTTTAGGGTTACATTGTTGGGTTCAAGGCTTCCTTCTAAGAGAGTTCTAAGTTAAGGTAGTGGGTTATTTTATAATTGTGTGATTGAGACTGAATGGAGATATCACAATCAAACACTTTGAGATCGAAAGATAATTAACATAATTGGCAATGACCTAGCCTACCCATTAGTGATTGAATGATTGTGGATTTAATTGAAATGGATCATTGATTGTTGATTGAATCTCAACTTTTCTTGCTTGAAATCATCTTTTCCCCTGTTCGTACTTTAATTTGAAAAATCGTCTTTTATTTGATATTTTTGTAGCATGTATGTCTAGGTTCAAACTAGTATCTAGTTAGACTTTATATTTTAAATTGTCATTACATTGTTCCTTGTCGGATTCTACCTTGACTCTTAGTTGGATATTTTTATTGATGACAATCGCTCATTCTTTTAATTAGTTTTGAAGGGTGATTTGAGCGTTATCAAAAATGGTGCCATTGTCGGGGAATAATCAGGCATATTGAATTGATTTAAGATTTCTAGTTTAGTTATTTCTATCTAGATTGCGAATAGTTATCCTTATCTTCTTTAGTTTTTTTTATGGTTGTTTGTGATCATTACACTTTTGGGAGTGGTATACCAACCATTGACCCATCGCCTTTGAGTGAGTCAAATGTGATAAGTCAATTGAGGCTTAGGGACGTGGAGGAAAAGAGGTTTAGGGACGTGGAGGAAAAGCTCAGTTGGGGCAAGAAATCCCTATGCCTTCTCTCTCAAAAAATGGAAAGGTTTCGAAAAAGGTACCTAGCTCAGTGTTATGGCATGGTCGAACTCGAATTTGGACTTGCTACTCTTAAGGCTGAGGTGAGATAAATCGTGAGGGTGAAAAATCCTCATTATTCAATGGCCGAAAAGAGAGAAGAAGAGTTTCATGACTTGCACCTTGCTTGGTGTGATGAGACGTTTCATGTCATTTTCAGGGATGAATGATTTGAAACGAAGTGAATCGAAGAAATGGAGGTGCATATAGAAGATATGTTGAGCTTGTGCAACAAACCCAAATCAATAACAATCCAAGAAGACAAAAATAAGTGGCTTAATACTAGAGTTGCAAGAAAAAGCCAAAAAGATCATAAATGGAAAATTTAGTTCATGCGAAATCAACGGTACCACACTATTGAGGGACACAAATAATTAAGATCAACATTCAAGTGGGCTAATGACCTCCCATCCTTACTCTTTCCCAAGGTTCCAAAATGGAAGAATGATGCAAAGTTGGGTAAGAAATGCAAGTCTTCAAAGTGGAGAGATCAGGTGGAACACTTTATGCTCTCTCGCACTCCCCGTGCTCTTTGGAGTGAAATTGACCTCAAGTTGGGGAGAGTGTTCATTTCCTCGAAGTGGAAACACAAAGGGTGATGTATCCGGCATCGCGCCATGACGTTAAATTGTACGCTTGATGGGAGACACCCCATTGGTATCTAGCATAGTTAATTTTAATTATTTACTTATTTGATTAGGTTAAATTTGTGTTCTAGACTAATACTCATGATTTTGAAGTGTTGGAGTTAATTTGAACAGGTTTGGAGGCATGAATCTTGAAGAAAACAAAGTTTGGGGCCAAAACCACCGTGGGAAAATGACTTGGGAAGCATTTTGGGTGTCCAGGCTTGCCCAATTAGACAAGGCGAATCTCTCAAGAAACCCCTGAGTTCGCCCAATCAGACGGTGAGCAACATAAAAAAAGTGGCCTCAGGATCCACAAAATCGAACATCAGTTCGCTTAAGCAAAATTTGCAAAAGCGGCTTCCTCTCGGTAAGGCAAACTTTGTTTAAGTGGAGGGGCACTAACTTAAGTGAACCCTACATTTCCTCAGAGGTCGCAAAAGTAACCAAACTTTTCTTAAGTGTAGGTAAGCAGTTGCAAAGGCAGAGAGGCAGAATTCAAATGGACAAAAGGCTCAAAATAAAAGGTCCAACCTCTCATTCTCCCTTTTCAGTTATTCAAAACCAATTCCAAACTTTTGGTCTTCATTGTGCAGTCACAATACAGTTTGTTTCTCTCACTATTACTCTCTTGAAGTGGTAATATTTTTTGTTATTATTGATCACATTGTTGAAAGTTGGGGGTAGCTATTGGATAGTAACGTCTCTAACTTAGGGGGTTTAAAATTGCTATTATGTTGGTTGTCACGAACCAAGATACCCCCTAGGCGTAACATGGCCTATAGGACCCCGAGATGCCCCATATAAGCCACTAAGCATTCATAACATGAGAAATAGAATGAAAATACTTGGAAGACAATTTTAATACATGAAAGTTTATAAAGCAAAGTGGAAGTCTAAACACTTTTCTCATTAGCCATCTAGTACATAAGAGTGAAATTGGGCCTAGCCCATACAACATGTCCAAAACTGAAAGTAAGAAAGAAAACTGAAACAATGAAATCCATCCTCAAAGCATGAGGACTCACCAAAGCTCAGAATCTCTCAAATGATCAACCTCTAGCCACGAAACTGAGAACCCTGACTGTCAGACCCTACATTTGGGAAAATATAGGCAAGAGTATGCGTTAGTACAACATATGTACCAAGTAAGATAGTCATGCATATAAACATTTAAATCATGCTAAAATAGGACATTTCATGACATGCAATGACCAAGCTAACACATGATATAAAAGGGTTCAGAACAAAATATTTATAAAGCATGGTCAATGCAAGCTAACATCTTTAAGTCCTTTCAACACATGTGAGATACTTCTTGAAGTAGCCTTAGTTCATTATTATAGTGGTAAGTAGCCTTAACCGACATACAGACCATGTGAGCTATAACACGATCCCTCGGTGTCTCCCACACCGAAAAGGGTTGTCCTACTTGCCAAGGTAAGGACCATGAACCTCTAGCTAATGTGGATCCACTAGTTAATGTCTATCTAGTCACTCATTCTATGGGGGAACATAAGTAAGGGATAAGTATATTGCTTATAGAAACTCGGTCTCTACTCACGGGAGAGCTTCCATCTCAATATCCTCTCGGTGCTAAGCATAAATCCCACGAAATAGTCATTTTCTTACTTGTTCTCACGTCATCTTGCCAATCCAAGCTAGGTCATAAGTCATCCATGGAAAGGTATCATTCAATAAACAATTTAAGCTAGGTTTCATTAGGATAGCTCCTTATTTTTAATTCATTTATGTGAGAAGACCTTTCAACCTTAGAATCCTTACTATGTGAGAAAACCTTTCACAATCATACTTTCATGTGTATATGGGAAAGTACTTTCAATAATACAACAACAACATTATCATTGATACTTCACTCTAAAAGCATCATTAAAACATTTACATAAATCTCATAAGAAAGTGCTTAATTTCATAAACTCTTCATTCATAATCCAAAACCCACATCATATCATCATAATTCGAAAAATAGAGAGTTACATGGGTTCATGGGGATTCATCATAAAACCATAGAATTTCATCAAATCATGCATAATAGATCATAATTCAATCAATTAAATCAATAATAAAGAGAACCCATAATATAGAAGAAAAACCCTAACTCAATTGGGGATTTCTAACTTTGAAAATAGGAGAATTTGGGAACTCCATGAATGGAAGAAATCCATGGATCAAAACTATCATACCTCAATGCCAAAAGCTTGCCTTCAATGGTGGAATTGGAGACTTGTCTTGAAACCCAAGGTTGAACCCTTCTTCTTAAAATTTCTAGAGAGAAATATTTTGGAGAGAAAGAACTTAATCTTCTTTGGTAAATTTAAGAAAAATGACTAGAATGGGTTGAATTTGGGGTTAAAAAAAATTATATCGGGGCCCTAGGTATGCTAAAATGACATAGTATCATTGTAAAATAATTTGGAAAACACCCAACTGACCCTGGCTTACAGCTGATTCGAAGCTCCAGATGGAGGTCCACACGAGCTGTCAAGGATCACATGGGTTGTGGTGGCAGTCGTGGTCCTTGACCAGTGGCCTGGGAAAAACCCCTAAACTCTTGACTCACCTCACAACCCACACCTAAGCCGTCTTACCCCTCACGACCCGTCTAGGTGGCTCGTGAGAAGGGCTAGGCTTGGAGTGGCTAGTGTCTCCCCTTTACGGGCACCACCACGAGTTGTCTAGATGCTCGTGAAAGGGGAGCTATTTTTGGCCAGGCACTGTGAGTCTTCACGAGCCTCACCACGCCTCTTGGTGCCCTTCACGACCCGTCTAGGCCTTCGTGAAGGGTGACTTGGCCCAATCTTTAGTTGGTGACCTCTCACTCTATCCCTTCTTTAGCCAAGGTAAGGACTATGAACTTCTACCTATTGTGGATCCACTAGCTAATG